>NC_081557.1:90993174-91073570 GCF_022355385.1 Mustela nigripes | reverse complement strand
CACCAACTACCCAGCCCACATCCCCTTTTTCCAGTCTCCTTGAACCTTGTTCTTAGCCATGCCAGACCAATCCCGTGCTGGTCTTACCTCCGCATGTACATCCATCCATTCTGTGACCACCTGATGAACCCTGATTTGCCTTTCAAAATTCAGCTCACATTCTATAAAGACTTCCCTGCCCCTGCAGTCAGAGTCAATAGTTCCCTTAACACCTCGCGACCCTCTTATTACAGCCCTTGCTATGCTATACCATCATTACTTGTTTACACGTCTGCCTCCACTTTTTTTTTAATATTTTATTTATTTATTTGACAGAGAGAGATCACAAGTAGGCAGAGAGGAAGGCAGAGAGAGAGAGGAGGAAGCAGGCTCGCCGCTGAGCAGAGAGCCCGATGCGGGACTCGATCCCAGAACCCTGAGATCATGACCTGAGCCGAAGGCAGAGGCTTTAACCCACTGAGCCACCCAGGCGCCCCTCTACTTTTTTTTTTTTCTTTTTGAAGATTTATTAGAGACAGAGAGAGAGAGAGAGAGCAGGAGTCGGCAGGGGAGGAGCAGAGGGAGAGGAAGCATCCGCAAGCAGACTCCTCCTCACTGAGCAGGGAGCCCGAGGTGGGGCTCCATCCCAGGACACTGAGATCATGACCTAAGCCAAAAATCAAGAGTTGTATGCTTAACCAACTGAGCCACCCAGGCGTCCCCCGTCTCCACTCCCTTGAGGGCAGAGTCCAGGTCTTACTCATCTGTGCAACCCAGCACCCAAAACTGCTAGGCACGTAGTTAGCACTACTGTATAGTTTCCTGGGAAGCTAAGCAGTATGGGGCGCCCTCTGGTGGAACCCAAGGAAGCACCAAGAGTAAAGACCTTAAATCAGTCCCAGCTTCAACTTTGCTTATTTCTACAAAGATCATTGTCAAGTCAGAAAAATCTACACTGCACAAGAGCTCACCCATCTTCCATTGTTTTCAGCCTAGGAGCCATCGTGATATAGGAGGAAAAAATATAATCTATAATATATAATAGATATAAATATATGATATATAAAAAATAGATTCTATTTGAATATGTATAATGTAACATTAAACAATAATTGTCAGAAGGTGTCTCCTACTTTCAGTCACCCATTACATGTCTTAATTATTTTTAAAAATATTTTATTTATTTATTTGACAGAGAGAGATCACAAGTAGGCAGAGAAGCAGACAGAGAGGAGGAAGCAGGCTCCCCGTCGGGCAGAGAGCCCGATGTGGGGCTCGATTCCAGGACCCTGAGATCATGACCTGAGCCGAAGGCAGAGGCTTTAACCCACTGAGCCACCCAGGAGCCCCTAAATGTCTTAATTATTGAATGAATGGTCAACAATTACTAAATAAATGATCTAGGGGTCTGAAACCTAGAATCTGGGATGGACCTATATATTCCTTCATTTAATAAATAATTATTTAATTGAATAAGAACACTGAAACTAAACGCTTAGAAAGCACCTGTTATATTATTAACACTGCTGAAAAAAATATTAGAAGATGCCATTTCTGGCTTCAAAGAATTCAGTCAGTGAATACTAGAACCTTCCCAAAGCTCTATTTGAACACACTGTATCATGTAATTCTCACTACTCTATTTTACATACAGATAAAGAAAATGAGGATAACAGACATGAAGAGATTCATCCAAAGACTCACAAGGTCAAAGGCAATTCTTTCCTTAAGTTTTTACTATGTAAATTTTCAAACATATATAAAATTAGACAAAATAGTATAATAAACCCTAGATACCTCTCACCTGGGCCCACTTACCATCCACCTATGGTCAACCTTTTTCCGTTTATATCTTCACCCAACCATCCAATATGATTTTGAACAAATTGAAGACATCATTTCACCCATAAATATAACTTCCATACCACCACCATGCCTAAGAAGAATTAACATTTCCTAAATATCAAATACCCAGTTTTTAAATTTCCAATGATCTCATAAATGTTACTTAAAAATTTACAACTTGGGGGCACTTGGGTGGCTCAGTCGGTTAAGTGGCTGCCTTCAAGTTAGGTCATGATCCCAGGGTCGTGGAATCAAGCTCCACGACCCTCTCTGCTCAGCGGGGAGCTTGCTACTCTCTCTCCCCCTGCCTGCCTCTCTCTCTCTGTCAAATAAGTAAATAAAATCTTTTTTAAAATCTTACTTTCTGTTTATTTGAATTAGGGTCCAAATCAGGTCCAAAATTTGCCATTGGTCCACATGTCCCCCCAGCCCTCTTTTATTTTTTTATTTAAGATTTTTATTTATTTATTTGACAGACAGAGTCACAAGTAGGCAGAGAGGCAGGCAGAGAGAGAGAGGAGAAGCAGGTTCCCCGCTGAGCAGAGAGCCTGATCCCAGGACGATCCCAGGACCCTAGGATCATGACCTGAGCTGAAGGCAGAGGTTTTAACCCACTGAGCCACCCAGGCGCACCCCCCCCCCCGCCCCCTGCCCCCTGCCCCCGACCTCTTTTAATATATAGGTTCCCCTTCATCTCTTTTTATTTCCATACAATTTAAATGTAAAGAAACTGGGTCACTTGTCTGATAAAGTTTTCCACAGTCTGGATTTCTCTGCCCCTATCAGCACAATGTTGTGTAGTATGTTCCTTTGTATTTCCTATAAATCATTGTATTTAAATCAGTGATTTTCAGTCCTTCCCAACAGGATCAGAGTCATCTGAATGGCTTGTTAAAACAGATTGTTGGGGCCCCACCTTCTGCTTCGGGCAGTCCTGCAAATCTGCATTTCAGGTGGTGCTGACCACACCCAGAACTAATGACATAACGACAGCTGGGACTCATTCAGATTCAGAATTCACTTTCTGTATGGGAGACTACCTCACCTGGTATTGTGTTCTTCTGTCCAGAAGTGCCTATTGCCCTGGGTATTATATGCAACTGATGAATCACTGAACTGTGCCTCTGAAACTAGTAACACATTATATGTTAGTTAATTGAATTTCAATTCTGAAAAAGAGGTACATAATGTGCGGTTGTCTTTTTGTAATGGTAATGGTCTTGGGTGCTTTGTACCTGGATCTAGTCATTCATTTGGTCTTGCAAAATGGTGATATTCAATCATTCTTGCTTCGTGTCCTAGTTAGACTACTCCTAGGAAGGGAAACTTCCTCATCTTCTAAAAGCCACCCAGTGGGATCATTCATATAGGAAAGACCCATTTTGAGCCTGAGTTAGTTCGCTGACATCGTCCAATGGTTACCAGCTAAAGATTTGTTTTTGTCCTTGTTTATCTGTAGTGCCATTCTAAACTCATGTCATCAAACATCTTTGATGCATATCAACCATTATAATTATTATCCTTATTGATTCTCAAATTACGCCATCTTTGACCAGGGGGACCGTGTTCAAACAGGCTGCTGAATCCTTGTGATGAAGGAGCAGAAAGCAAGCTGAGGGGCACCTGGGTGGCTCAGTCGGTTAAGCGTCTGCCTTCAGCTCAGGTCATGATCCCGGGGTCCTGGGATCAAGTCCCACCTGGGGTTCCTTGCTCAGCGGGGAGCCTGTTTCTCCCTCTGTCCCTCCCCCAACTTGTGTGTGTGTGTGTGCACACACGTGTTCACATGCAATCTCTCTCTCACAAATAAATTAAATCTTTTTAAAAAGAAGAAGAAGAAGAAAAAGAGGGCAAGCTGGGGCAAAGCACAATCTGATACCCCCCAAATCCCCACCCCCCCAGGTGGGATATGGGTGACATTCCTCAGGCACTCTCAGGGGCCATAAAGCAAAGGGAAGGACAAACAAACGGCTAATCTACAGAGGTTACAGTCCTGCAAGACAGGACTCTCCTCCAGTTTACAAATGTCTCTGATTTACAAGACAAAAAGCATTCTGGTGAATAACCCAACTTCCAGAAGGAAACTCCCAACTGTCTTAATGTTGATTCTAGAGAGAAAAACCACCTACACTTGACACCGCACAACCTCTGAGATCTTGTAGGTCCTCTTTAGCATAAGAAAGTTCTTTGGAAAACCTCCCTTTCTCCTTACCTCCCCCAACTCCCAAGTATAAAATCAGTTACATCTCACAGCCCTGGAGCAGCTGCACTTCCAGCCACGGTCCCGTCGCTGTGCTTTAATAAAATCACCTTTTTGCACCAAAGATGTCTCAAGAATTCTTTCTTGTCTGTAGGCTCCAGACTTCACCAACATTCAAAAACTACATCACTTGTAATACGTGTTTGCTATTATCACTTAAGACTGTTAAGAATATTCAATTCTGCTATAGAAAATAAGAGAATGAAACAAAGAAGATAGATGACATTAAGTGGAGAGCTTGTGAAACAAGCTAGACCTTGATGAGCAGAACAGGTATCTGCTGATACAAAGAGATGGACCAACTAGGTCAGCATTGAATGGTCACAAGGCACAGGAAACACCAAGCATTTATGAGACACTCAATATTGATAAGATCTTAAATCAGCTATCCCTCTGTGCTCCTCTCTGGCACTCTGTGTTGTCTTCTTCTTCTTCTTCTTCTTCTTTTAAAGATTTTATTTATTTATTTGACAGAGATCACAAGTAGGCAGAGAGGCAGGCAGAGAGAAGAGGAAGCAGGCTCCCCGTTGAGCAGAGAGCCCAATGTGGGGCTCAATCCCAGTGATGAAGTTCTAGAACCTAGGTGAGGTTCGGTGGGCTGAGGTCCAGAGCCAATGACCAAGAAAGAATTCTTGAGACATCTTTGGTGCAAAATGGTGGTTTATTAAAGCATGGGGACAGGACCCATGGGCAGGAAGAACTGCTGCCCCGGGTTTTGAGGGATGGCAGGTTATATACCTTGCGGTTGGGGGGTGGTGGTGAAGGGATGGGAGGTTTCAACGAAGTTTTCATATGTTAAGGAGGGCCTACAAGGTGCTGGGAGGAGGCCTTGCCCTTGTGGCTTGATCAATGTCGTCTTTAGGTCAGCCATTAACATCAAGATAGTTGGGAGATTCTTGGTGGGGTGTTATGATCCTGCTGTCATTTACATTCCCTTCTACCTCAGCCTCCTCCAGTTTCGTTTGTGATGGGGAGGGAGATACTAGGGCTTGAGGAACTGAGAGTTATTTGCCTCTGGAAATTTGTGCCATTGATAAGGTAACCTCCTTGTTTGTAGATCTGTAGGACATCTGTAGAGCAAGGGAGATTCCTGTTCGGCAGAATTGTGATCTCTGCAAGTTAACTATTTATCGTTTTATGGCAGTCAGGGGTGCCTGAGGAATGCTACACATATTATGGAGGGGAGCGGGTGGAGAGGGGGGTGCAAGCCACCAGCTTTTGCTCTGTCTTCAGCCAGCCTCCTGCTCCCTCATCACCAGGACCCTGGGATCATGACCTGAGCTGAAGGCAGAGGCTTTAACCCACTGAGCCACCCAGGAGCCCCAGTGGCACTCTGTGTCTTCTGTCTAAGGTCTTCAGCTAAAATCCAAAGCTGTCCATCATGGTAATTTGCAAGCTTCAGCAATAGCCTAAAATTCTTCCCCTTGGTTCCTACAACAGAGTGTAGATGAGGGAAAGCTCCTGACAGTTCCTGGCTGAGTCTGAAAATAAAACTGACAAAGACAGATGAACAGGAGAAAAATCCTACAGATTTATTTAAGTTTTGTGTGACATGGGAGCCTTCACAAGGAAATGCGAACTCAAAGAAACAGACCTCAGTATTTTAGGCAACATTTGCTGAAGAGTGGACAGTTGTGGAGGAATGATAAATTCATAGTTTACACCGTATACAAGAATCTCCAAATGGTTTAAGGGGTGGAAGAGGCAGGCAAGAGATTATTGGTTTCCATCATGAGTCTTTCAGTACTAATTTGTTGTGTTATTTAGATTAAAAATATAGATTCATTATTAAAATATAAATAAAATTTTTAAGAGAGAAAAAGTTCAGAGCACCTGGGTGGTTCAGTCATTAAGCATCTGCCTTCAGCTCGGGTCATAATCCCAGGGTCCTGGGATCGAGCCCTGTGTGGGGCTCCCTGCTTGATGGAAAGCCTGCTGCTCCCTCTCCCTCTGCCCTGCTTTTGTTCCTGTTCTCATTGTGTCTCTCTCTGTCAAATAAATAAATAAAATCTTTTTTTTAATTAAAAAATAGAGAAAGTCCAAGCATTAACAAAAATATGATGAAAAATAACATTCTTATAATTTTGGGGAGGGCAATTTGAAAATATCTGTCAAAATTTAGCAGCACACATCCTTTGGTCCAGTGACCTCTCTTCTTGGAGCCTATTCTACAGATATACTTGCTGAGAGATATGCGCACATGAATTTCTTGCAGCGTTATTTGAAATAATAACAATAAAAGGTATCTACAACCTAAACGACCACCAGGAGAGGACTGGTTAAATAAATCACAGTACCTCTAGTCAATGGAATATTTTGCAAACAGTACAAAGAAAAAATAAGAAGCTAGAAAATTTGAGATTCCAGATGTCAAGAAATCACAAGTGTGTCTTGGGGAGGACTTGAAGTGGGGTGGAGATAAAGGCCAGAGAATCAAGGTAAGTCAAGAATGTGTGAAGCCAGAGTGAGAAGGATGATGGCCCCTTGGGTATAATTCAAATGTTGGAGGCAGAGAGAAAAGGTACAAACCAGGTGCTTAAGTCACTAGTGAATGTGAATGAATGCTGGAGAGGTAGGTTGGCAAAACCTCAAAAGAGGAAGGGGAGAAAGCCAGAGGCAGGATTTAAGAACTGGCTGTTTATTACAGAATTGATCCAATCAAGCCAAAATGAGTTTGCAGGGAGAGGAAGACAAGAAAGGAAAGAGCAGATGAAGAGTGTTTCCCTAAGCTGGTTACTACTCTGGGCACCTGTCACTCAAAGTATCTTGGGAGATCCTCTGAGGAACCATGTAGAATGCCTTTCAGAAAGGAATCAATCTTCTGAAAGATAGGTTAGGTCATAATCCACTATCTCCTCTCCCATTAGTTCAGGGCTGCTTCTGGGAGCAGTAAGTCTCTTCTGCCCATTCAGAACTGTGCCTGCCCACACAGGCTTTCAGGATGGGACATCAGTGAGCATCAGAAGTGACCACAGAGGGACGCCTGCAGTCATAGATGTGCTAAGGGGATGTGGCATTAGACACCAACAGCATCTGCACAAGGGTTTTCTGTTTGTGCTGGAGAGTGGAAATTCAATGGGCCAGAAGAGACGATGAAGAACAAGGAGCCAAACTTTTTATTCTTGTCCTCCAGGAGATAAGGACATTTGGAGCAAAAGCAAGAAAAGAAGTGTCCTGAGGAAGGAGAGAGAAGAGGAACCAAACTTTCTGCAAGATTAGAGGTATGGGGAAAAGCATTGTATGAAGAGGTTGAGGATTTCAGGCACTCTCTTTTCTGCGGAATTCCAATGGTACCCGGGAAACAGCTGAAAGAGGAACAGTGGGGTAGGGCAGATGTCAGTCAGCTCCGTATGGGGTGCAAGCTCGAATGAATTGTTGCAGCCCTGAATGCACTCAGAAGTGCCCTAAGAGACAGTAGTGAGGGTAAATCATCACCAAAAGCAGAGCTTCTGGCACTGTACATACTCATCCCTTTCAGTGGAAAGAGAAGTGGCCTGGGGTTAGAACATAGATTCATGGACAGTGGTAAATGGCTTAATGTATTGGTCATGGCCCCTTGAATGAGTAAGATTAGAAGCTTGGGGGCAAGGAAGTATGGAGAAGAGGTGTGTGTATACAGACCTATGGGAATCATAAAAGGTGAAGGTTTTTGTGTCAAAGAACACCCACCAGAGGACATCCATCATGGAAGAGACACTACAACACCAAGTAGAAGACAATGACTAAGCCAGCTAGAGTCAACTAGCCTCTGACCTTAGCCATCCCAAAACAGGGACAATGAGGTTATAAATGTAGTCAATGGGAACAATGGTGGAGGTTACACCTGGATACAACAGTAGGCGCTCCCTCTCACTGGGGCTGATCTAGCCACAATTGCTGCCAAAACAGTCCAACGCTGAGGCTCTGGTTTGGGACCACCTCTCCAGGAAACCCATCAGCCACTTCTTGGCAAGTTAATTACATTACGTCCCCTCCAAATCAGACCTGGAAGGGGCTTGATTCATTTCATAGGAATTGATACATATTCTGGGCGTGGGTTTGAGTTTTGAGTTTCTTGCCTGCAAAAGCTACTATCAGAGAGTTCACATACTGTCACATCAGCTCTAGATCTTACATAGCATCACTAGGGACCACAGGACCCACTTTATAACTAAAGTATATGGACATGTCACCATGGGATGCACTGGTACTATCATATCCCTCACCTTCCTGGAGCGGCCAGCTGGTGGATCAATGGAAAAACCTTTTGACAACATAGGTAAGGTATCAGCTCAGAGATGACACCCTGCAGTCTGGAGCACTATGTGTATACATTTTAGATCAATGATTAGAATGCAGTACTGTGTCCTTTAGAAGTATAACACATGCATCCAGGAACTAAGAGTTGTTAGTAGGAGCATCCACGCTTACCGTTACTCCCAGGGAACCATTCAGGAAATGCATCCTTCCTGTCCCCATAACTCTAGACTCTGAGTTTCTAGAGGTCATGGTTTCCAGAAGCAGAATGCTTCCACCAGCATTACACAGCAAGAGTTCTATTGAATTAACCTACACCTGCTCACTATCATGGCCAAGAGATCCTGAGACCAAAAAAAAAAAAAAAAAAAAAAGATTCACTCAGTAGAGCATATGACTCTTAATCTTGGGATTGGGTTTTCAGTCCAAGCCCCACATTGGGCGTAGCACTTACTTTAAAAAAAAAAAAAAATGTGAGAGACGCCTGGGTGTCTCAGCTTGTTAAGCATCTGCCTTCGGCTCAGGTCATGATCCCAGGGTGCTGGGATCAAGCCCCATATCGGGCTCCCTGTTGAGCAGTTCTCCCTCTCCCTCTACGTCTCCCTTTGCTTGTGCTCTCTTGCTCTCTCTGTCAAATAAATAAATAAAATTTTTAAAAAAATTTTTTAAAGAAGATTCACTGTCCCAGCAGAAGGAATCTTTCCTTATCATCAGGAGGAGTCAGGGCTGTAGGGAGCAGGGAGACCTCATACAAAACCCCTGGGTTCACAGCCTGAGAAGGCCAGGTCACCAGGCTCTTGGGGCTCAGACTCCTCAAGCTACGTCTTCCCCTAGGTTAGCAGAAGTGCTAGCTGAGGCTGGGAGCACTCTGGAATGGGTGATAAAGAGGGTGAGGACTACCAGATGGGGCTCCAGAACCGCCGGATAGTGGAACCCTAACGAGCCCCATTAACTTCCCATTTATAGACAAGCGTCCCTGGGAGAAGAAGATACTTCTTCTTCAAGCAGGGTCCTATGAAAGCTGTTTAAGGATAGGGTGAAATGATTGAACAGCAAGTGGGCCAGGGCAGGGCAAGGGGTGAACTGTGTGGGTGCTCCGTGGTGCTGTCCAGGCTCTCCCTTGAGGACTGCTCACTGCTTCTGGGGCCTTGTGTCCCCCGGGGGCTCTCAGCTGAGCTCTTTCACAGCTCAGCAGTTCTCAACAGAAGCTGCTGCCTTGCCCAAGTCCTTACCCCCTTCCTGAGAATGATTCATATCCACGACTAGATGATGTGCCCATTGCCTCAATTCCAGACCATCCTGGGAGGTCATCCCAGGCTGAGAGCTCTCTGTGGGATTGGCCGAGCTCTCTGCTGCTACCCTGACTTAGTTCACCTTCCCCCCACCCCGCAGCCCCCAATCCTGCTTCCTGCCCCTGCACCCCCTCGGTAGGCCTCCTACACACAAATCTTCAAAATTTGCTTCCCAGAGAACCCGAACAGTGGCAGTGTGTGTTCAGAGAAAAGAAGGGAACCACCAGAAGAAACCAGTGCACGAAGCTAAAAGTGGTTTTCTCTCGGGAGAGGAACAGGGCTGAGGTGAGGAGGGGCAGGAGACTGGTCGTTATGTCCCCTTCTGTGCGCTTCTGTCATTAAAATCTTTGTTCACTTAAATATTTTGTTTTTTTCTTAAGATTTTACTGTTTATTTGACAGAGGCACACAGTGAGAGGGAACACAAGCAGGGGGAGTGGGAGAGGGAGAAGCAGGCTTCCCAGAGCAGGGAGCCCCATGCGGGGCTCGATTCCAGGACTCTGGGATCATGACCTAAGCCAAAGGCAGACACTTAACAACTGAGTGATCCAGGTGCCCCAGATGTTTTTAATTTAAAGAATTCGATACTATCCTTCTCCTGTTCTAAACCTCTCCATTGTTTCCCACTGCATTTAGAATAACCCTTGAGAATTGTTAACATGGCTCACAATTTCTCCCTGCCTGGCGCTTGTGGAGTTTCCTACCTCACTCTCTCTGTTAGCGCCCTTCTGGACTTATACTTTCTCAAATGGGCCTGTCTTCCTAACCTGGGCTTCAAACACGCCTGTCTCTGCCTGGAATGTATTAGCCGTCCTCACTCAACCTGGTTCACTCCTCTTCCGGCCGTCGGATTTCTACTTGGGTGTCAGTTTCTCAAGGAGAACTTCTCGGCCCCTCAAACTGTTTTAGTCACCCCTTTATCATTCCCACAGCACCTGTAGGAATGCACCTGACATTGGATCCAGTAGAACTTAAAATAGTTTGCAAAGTGGGAGGGTACTTAAAATAATGAGAAATTATTGGCGCCTGGGTGGCTCAGCGGGTTAAGCCTCTGCCTTCAGCTCAGGTCACGATCTCAGGGTCCTGGGATCAAGCCTCGGATCAGGCTCTCTGCTCAGCAGGGAGCCTGCTTCCCCCTCTCTCTCTGCCTGCCTCTCTGCCTACTTGTGATCTCTGTCTGTCAAATAAATAAATAAAATCTTAGAAAAAAAAATAAAGAAAGGCTGTATCAATATACACTGAAATCACCAGATTTTGAGGCTGTCACCTTTTACCCTTTCCAACACTGAATGTTGTGTTTTAAAATATTTTTGTAAAAAGGAATGTATATTTTTGTAAATATTATAGGCCAGAAAGGGCGGGGGGGATCTCATGGTTTTAAGCCAATGTGTATTTTCAAGTCAATGGGCTTTGTTAATGAGACATCTGCACCTTGCCATTCCATGATGCGCACACCACAAAGACAGCCAGGGGGCGCCCGTCCGGCTCAGTCCATGGAGCTGGCAAATCTTGGTATCAGGGCTGTATGTTCAGGCCCCACATTGTGTGTAGAGACTACTTAAAAATAAGATCTTTAGGGGCACGTGGGTGGCTCAGTCAGTTAAGCATCTGCCTTTGGCTCAGGTCTAGGTCTGGCTCTGGCGTCCTGGTTTAGGGCCCAGAGGTGGGCTTCCTGCTCAGCGGAGAGTCTGTTTCTCCCTCTCCCTTTGCATCTCTCCCCTGCTCATGCTTGCCTTCTCACACCCTTTCACTCTCTCAAATAAATCAATAAGATCTTTAAAAAAATAAATAAAATAAAATCTTTTAAACAAACAAACAAATATCCGGGTACCTGGGTGGCTCAGATGGTTGAGCATCTGCCTTCGACTCAGGTCATGACCTCAGGGTCCTGGAACTCAGTCCCGTGTCGGGGGTCCCTGGCCAGTGGGGAGTCTGCTTCTCCCTCTGTCCCTCCCCTGCTTGTGCATTCTGTGTCTGTCTCTCTGTCTCTCAAATGAATAAATAAAAAAGAAAAAAAAAAAGCAAATATTCAGTGCTCCCCCTCCTTGTCGCAATTTCTTTGGGGGGCGGGATATTGGCAAAGGGAGTCCCAGCCATGGCATTAGCACCGCGCCAGGCTCCGCACGGTGAAACTGCAGGTATTTCTCATCCTCCCTCTAGGTCTTGTCACAGCCCCGTCGCTTTTGTGCTATGGGAAGATATGGGGCCCATCGCTCCCCAGCCAACCCAGGTGGCTGCCTCTGCCTCGAACGTTTCCAAGTGACGTAGAACCCTACAGGCCCAGAGGCCCCTCCACACTTCCTGTGTGGGGTTCAGAACCTTGCCTCCCCTCCCAGCCTTAGGCGCCTGCTTCGGAAAATGGTGAGTCTCCCTCTAACGGGTCCCCTTTTTCATCCCGGTGTTGGAACAATGACCTCAGGGTCCTCACCTTCAGCAGGGGTTTTGGGAAAGTCCTCTCTGGTTTCTTTTTCAGAAGTAATAAGCCGCCGGCCTCCGCCATCTTAGGTAGAGCAAGGGTCCGTCGAGTGAGAGAAGGATGCAGCCGGGGAACCTCTGGAGAATTCTGGGACTCTGTCTCTTATTAGGTGAGTAGGATGAAAGGAGAAAGGGTGGTATTTTTCCAGACTGTGGGAAGGCTCACAGCCGACCTTGATGCTGCCCGGTGGTCCCACAGAGGCTCATTTACCAGAAGATATAAGGAATGTTTTGTGTGACATTAGGGCTCTGGGATCTAAGACTGCAGGCTAATGAGAAAGATGCACAGGAGGGTCTTCAGGGAGCAAAGAAAAACATTTGGGATCATAGCTTTTGAAAGCAGAGAAGTCTCTCTGCGTCCAAGAACAAGTTCGTTCATCAGTGAATGACCCAGGCTTTAAGAACTGACATAAAAGAGATTAGAAGAGCTAATCTCCACCCCTCCTTGTAAGGAGAGCAGATAGTTGGACTGGAACCGTGCAGGGGAATCCTTGATCCCTGAGACTATACATGCCTCGTAACCCTCAGTCCCTTTCTGATGACCAAGAGCTTTCAATTAATTTAGTCCTTTTGAAGCAAGAGAGAGTATAAGTTGATAAATAACCAAAAGCAATTCCACAACCCATAGGAGAAAAGATTTTTTTAAAAGTTGCCGTTTATTAAGTGCCAGAGATTGTATAAAGAAAAAAATTCTTTGCATGTGTCAACTAATTGAATTCTTACCTCCATCTTGGAAGGTAAACGTTCCATCCCTTACTTCACAGACAAAGAAACTGACACACAAAGATAGTAAATAACTTGTTTAAAGCCACACAGCTAGTAAGGGCAAAAGCTGACCCAGGGAACAGCACCGGCTGTCTACACGTGGCTACATGGTCTGAAATGGCTCAGGTTTTATTTCAGCAGCTTAGACAAGGCGACCCTCCCGTTGCTGGGGCTCCTTTGTCAGAGCCAGGGCCCCGATGTCTCCACTAACTGCCTGGCTGTGCATCCCAGGAGGGAAGCCTCACACACATCTCCCAGCATCCTGCAACTTCTACCTCAGCAGGACTGGAATGATGGGGCTTACAACTCCCATTGATAACAAGCTCTTGGGTTTCTCCATCTGCAACTGGTCCAAGGAAAACATTCTGAGCTTGTCAAGGGGCAGAATGTGACCCCTGCAGGGAGTGGTCAGGCATTTTCTTAGAGGCTTATAACATCAACTCTGCTTTCCCAGGGTGGAGGGGGTAGGGAAGGTAGAGAGAGACCGGACATCAAAGTCCCAAGCACCCCTCAAGATCTGGCATCATGAGGTGTGCCCCCTCTGCTCTGGAAATGGATGGGCGCTGGGCGGGAAGAGGGGCCTCACTCCATGTAGAGGCTGTTGGTAAAAGGGAGGTCCAGGTATACGGAAAACTTCGAGGCCACATCAGGGAAACTGGTCATCACAATGAATCCAAGTTATTGCTGAGTGAGGAGCCCAGGCTTTTCCACACACAGGCTCTACTTGATGAGTAAGGGGAATATCAGATATCTTCGTCTCTGAGTCAAGCAGAAAACAAATGGAAAAACTGAACAATCAGGCCAACCAGAGCCTGAGACAGAGTGAGAATCTCAACGTGTGTGCCTAACTGAGAGCTTGTTTTTCTTCCACAGTCTGATTTTCAAAATGGAGGCTTGGCTGCAAAATTCTTTTGCTGTTTCTCCAGTGGCTCAAAAAGTAGCCTTAACTTTTTCTAACTCCTGTGTGTCAGATATTGAGTGTTCGTGTTTAATGCTAGATGCTTCTTTGTTTTGTTTTGTCCCAGCTGATTGGGAACCCCTGGTCCGTACCTGGCAGTACATGTCACTTACCTGGGGTACAGGAATGAGTATGATCAGGGGATGGTTGGGAATGACTCTAGCTGTTCAGAAACGGTGAGACCAAACCACATCACTTTCTCTGCTTGGAATTTCAGGGGCCCACAACGTTTACTAACTCCTTTTTTTTTTTTTTTTTTTTTAAATTTTCTAGTTGGAGCTTGGGGGCAGGAAGAAGGTAAGATACGCTTTCTTTCCTTGTTATGAAATCAACCTGGCATTCTTTGTTTTTATGAACGGAGCTTTCTCTAAGACCACCCTCCACACACACACACACACACACACACACACACACAGCTTCTCCAGACACCCGTAAAAGGAGTTTCATGTTCTCTTTTGCCTTTTCCCGATCAGTCTAGAGATACAGTTCTAGCCCAGAAGAGGATAAGCAATGGAGATCACAGGAAATACAAGTCTTAACCATTCAAAAGGAAAAAAATCAAGACTGTTGAGTTGAATGTGCCAAAAGTTTCTTTTGTTTGCATTTCGTATTTGATGTGGGCTTTTGTAGAGGGAATGAACATATGCGTGGGGACGTGGGAACTAAGCCTCTGGGGCATCATCTAGGTGTACCTTTTAGAGTCACATGTCTAAATGCTCTGGATGTGTGTGCATGTACATTCGTATGTGCACACAAGTGTGAGTACGCCTGGCCTAGATAGACTTCCCGATCAGAGAGGTAGAGGCAGGAGTGTCCCAACATTGGAAGGCTTTCTGCTCAATCAGCTCCTCTGAGCTGAGTGACCCAGTTTTGTGTTTAAAGGTGGCTACCGGGCCCGTCTACACACTGTGACACTGCCCCACTGGCAATGTTTTTAGAATCCTTTTTTTTTTTCCTTTTTTATCCTGTAGCATGCTTTAATGCTACCTTATGTCGAGAGCACTTGTGTGTTTCAGGGTAACTAATCTCTTCTGCATGCTTCTGCCAATTAGAATTGATTTTTCTTCATCATTGCTTTACATGCAATAAGTATCTTCTTGTTTCCCTGGGTTTATTGAGATGTAATTGACATATAACACAATGTAAGTTTAAGGTGTATGATGCAATCATTGATATTGCAAAATTACTACTTAGGATCCATTTTTGTAAATTGCCATTATTTGTTTAAGGTAGGGTGTAGGGCCCCAAATGGCTTTTCCTGTACAGCTGGGAGGAATTTGAAGATCCATTATTTTCCTCTTTTTTGTTAATTTAGAAAATTACATTTCATTTTTTCTAATTTTTTAAGATTTTTTTTCTTAAGATTTTATTTATTTATTTGACAGACAGAGATCACAAGTAGGCAGAGAGGCAGGCAGAGAAAGTGGAGGAAGCAGGCTCCCTGCCTGAGCAAAGAACCCGATGCGGGGCTCGATCGCAGGACTCTGAGATTATGACCCGAGCCGAAGGCAGAGGCTTAACCCACTGAGCCACAGAGGCACCCCAAGACTTTTTTTAAAGAAACCTCCACACCCAATGTGGGGCTCAAACTTACAACCCCAAGATCAAGAGTCCCACATTCTTTCAACCGAGCCAGCCAGGCTCCCCAAAAAATCACATTTTAATACTGTAAGAGAATTTGAAAGTTAATATAAACTTGTCCATAATCATTTCACCTGTCATAAACATTGCTGACAGGCTGATCCAGTGCCACAATGCAGTCTTTTTTCTGCACAATGTTGCATTAGTTTCAGAAGGTTCTAACCCAAGGGAGCAGGATCTGGTCTCAAGAGCTGACACAAGTGTAGCTAATAGTGACTTATCATTTCCTTTTAAGATACAGAGAGAACTTCCGGTAAGAGGATTTTCACTCTACACCATCCCTTTTCAAATGTGGAACAAAATGGTATGGAGGACAATCATAGTAATAAACACTGAGAACCAGAACTACCAGAGGAAAAATACAATTGTCTATCGGTAGGATCTGTATGAAATGTGCCTATGTCTGTCTCTATCATGGATCCCTGAGCATGCTTTCAGGGAAGAAAACAAATGTGGGTGTGAGTGGGAGTTCACCACTGAATTTTCATGCAAATCACGAGTTCATTGAGGGCACAGATGGCGTCTTATTTACCTGGCCCAGGGCCTGGCACATAGTAGGTGCCCAGCAAACATTTTTTGAATGAGTAAGTGATCACTAATTCCCTTTCTTCAAGAAGCTGATGGTCTTGTGCAAGAGACAAATAATCGATAACACAGTGTGTTGTGTGCTGTGACACAGGTAAAACAAGCTATAAAAATAGCAGTGGACAGCTCTTCGGAGGAGGGCTGGGAAAGCCTCCCCACAGGTTATTCTTGAGCTGAGTGTTAAAGGATAAGCTTTGGGATGCTGTAGTGGCTTAGTCAGTTAAGTGTCTGACTCTTGATTTCAACTTGGGCCATGACTCCAGGGTCATGAGATCGAGGCCTATATCAGGGTCCCTCCCTGCTTACATGCACTCTCTCTTTCTATCTCTCTCTAAGTAATAATAATAAAGGATGAACTTGTATTTTAGAAAGAAGGATATTTTAGGCAGAGGAGCTAAGGCTGTGTAGTGTAAGGTTAAGAAGCTAGACAGCCGTACTTGAATCCTGGATCAACTTCTTATTCGTTGAGTATCTGAATAATTTACTTCACTCTTCTGTGCTATAACATCACTGTGTATAAAATGGAAATGATAATGACACCTAGTTTGTAAGGTTGTGTTAAGGATGGAGTAAGCGATTCACTTAGAACATGATCTGACATAGAGAAGCAATGGGTGAATTTTCATTATTATTATATGGGAAGCATGCCGACTAGGTAATAAGCAGTAGAGTTTATTAAGCATGCATATTCTAGGTATTTATTGCCCTGAATATTTTACCTGAAATTTCTCATTTAATTCTCCTAATGTCCCTATATTACAGACAAGGAAACCAAGGTTTAGAAATAAATAGTCCAAACACCGAGATAAATATAAACGCAGATTTAGTTGATACTGAAGTTCATTTTCTTTTTTTTTTCTTTTTTTTAGATTTTATTTATTTATTTGACACAGAGAGAGAGAGAGATCACAGGTAGGCAGAGAGGCAGGCAGAGAAAGAGGGGGAAGCAGGCTCTCTGCTGAGCAGAGAGCCCGATGTGGGGCTCCATCCCAGGACTCTGGGATCATGACCTGAGCTGAAGGCAGAGGCTTTAACCCACTGAGCCACCCAGGTGCTCCTGAAGTTCATTTTCTTAACCATCATGAATCTCTGTCTCTGGATGTGTATCAAGTCTTTGTGAGATTTCAAACTACTTCTAGGCACAGACATCCAGGCCCTCATCTGAACATATATGTCTAAGCTTCGCTACCAAATTCTGTGCTGATAAAATTCCTGAGCAATTTTCTTTGCATTCTTTGCATTTCTTTTTCAAACAAACACACCAAGCAGAGTGAAATGTCTATTTACTTTTTAAAAAAAAAAAGATTTCATTTATTTGTTTGACAGACAGAGATCACAAGTAGGCAGAGAGGCAGGCAGAGAGAGAGAGAAGAGGAAGCAGGCCCCCCGCTAAGCAGAGAGCCCAATGCAGGGCTCAATCCCAGGATCCTGGGATCATGACCTGAACCAAAGGCAGAGGCTTTAATCCACTGAGCCACCCAAGCACCCCGTCTATTTACTTTTAAATGGTTTTATTTATTATTTCTGGCTTCTTTAACATCACCAAGAAATAGCAGTATTGAAAATTATTTCTAAGTCAAAATAATATCAACTACCTATGTCGTTATACTCAACCCCCAATTATTAGCAGATAGATAAATCTGAAGAATGACTTGTTTACCATCCCGTGTGATCTCAGCCAGAAAGGGGCCTGAGCAATTGGGTCAGAACTCAGTTCTGTTCTCCATCATAGCAGGACTCCAAGAAGGAAAGGAAGAAAGTAACTGACATTTTTCTTTAAGCATCTGCTATGTACCATTCATTTTTTTTTTAAGATTTTATTTATTTATTTGACAGAGAAAGAGAGAATACAAGGAGGGGGAAAGGCTGAGGGAAAAGGAGAAGCAGGCTCCCCGCAGAGTAGAGGAAGCCCCATGTGGGACTCGATCCCAGGACTCTGGGACCATGACCTGAGCCAAAGGCAGTGGCTCAACCAGCTGAGCCACCCAGGTGCCCCTGTACCATTCATTTTTGCCAGCATAATCCATCTCATACTTGCAAATATCCTGTGAGGTGGGTGTTTCATCTCCATTTCCCAGATGAATAAACTGAGGCTCAGAGAAATTCAGTGACTTGTCCTCAGACACACAGCCTAAGGCAGATCTGGGATTCAAACACAGGGCTTTGGATGCAGTCCAGTGCTCTGTTCGCAACAGCATTCTGTAGCGAAAAGCTCCCAACGGGGAGAGCGCTGTCTCTGAGCATCACCACCTCTCCTGTCTTCCAGCTGCCACATCCAGGCCTCAGCATGTCTAGTGCCACCCTGTGTCCTGGCCACAAGTCTTCCAGAAAACAAGGATGCACCCCAGCCGCACCTCCCAGGACAACAGTGCCTGCTCTGGGGAATGTGCCTGGGTCCCTAAATTATACTAGTGGATTTCAGTTGTCCACACCAAAAGTGCCTCCCTCTAACCAAAATAATCAAGAGTTGATTATATGTAGGAGATGGTTCAACATAAAGCCAGTTTTTATTGGAAGAGCCATTCCCTTCAAATGAGTACAGTCCTTTACCTAATTCAAGGGCAGTAAAAGAAAAGTGGTGTAAAATAAAGAGAAGGGTGTTTGATCTCCACTATGAGGGATTCTCTTGATTATCAGCGAGAATTTCCAAATGGTGAAAAATAGGTAAGGCCAAGAATCAGTGGCTCAAAGATCTTGCAAAGGTGAGTGAAGGTCTTTATCTCTGAGAAGACCCTTTCATGTCTACCCAGAATACAGTTCTTGCTCATGTAAGAGGCTGAGCTTGAAGACTTCTAGAATTTTTCAACTTCAGGCTTCTAAGACTTTCTGAGCTTCAACAGACTGGGATCAAGGGGCACATGCTGGTGCACTTTCGATGTGATGAAACTCGACAGCCTCAATGAGCATACCTCACCTTCAAGGCTTGGGGCTCCACAAAGGATGGGCCTTCTTGGGAGGTTCTTGGGGATAATGTCTAGTCCCACTTGAAAATTTTTATCTACAATTTAAACTTAAGCCAAGGTTATTTTCTTACAGTGCTTTCCTTTTCTCGCGTTCAGGTGAATCAACAGGTTCACCTCCAGAGAAATCGAAGTTTCTCTGTCTTTCATGTAGGCCTTGAGGGTGCTGTTGAGTGGACGAAGGAGAAGGAATTGGTTGGGAGAGATTATCCCCAAGAACTGAGGTCCTTCTAATTCCTATTTGGGAAATATTCTCAAATGGACTTTTCTAGGCTTTCCTTTACTTCCCTCCTCCCCTTCCCAAGCCCCCAGGTCCATGCCTAAACTCTGAAGTCACCTTCCAAAGGTTCTCTGCTTCCTCTTCTCCTTCAGAGCCCCTCTTTCATATGTCCTAGCCAGCAGAGCTCCCCTTTGACAAGACTATCTCCGACCTGGACGACAGATGACCTTCTGCATCTGGTTGGTTCTTCTGTTCCTAATCTGCCTTTGCCAAAATTTTACTAGTTTCTCTCTCCAATTTCTCTTTTCTTCTCTCCTGTTTCCCAGGTTATAAAGTCTCCATCTCTGGAACTATGGTAGTGCTGACATGCCCTGAGGAGGTTGATACCAACAGTATAACATGGGAAAAAAATGGTGAAGCAATAAAAGGAGCTAATGAAAGGCAGTACACTATGCATACATTTTCAGAAGTGGAAGACAGTGGTTCTTATACCTGCTTTTCAGACAAATTGAAGAAGAACTCTCTCTACCTGAAAGCAAGAGGTAATATAGGTCCCCAGAGCATACACCATGGGACACCCTAGAAAGGGCCATTTCAAGAGGGTATTCTCAATCATTTCTCCTACTGTACCTCACAGTCCCCTGGCATCTTTGTGCTTTTCTTATACTCAATCCTGAGACTCTCAGGGGCCTCACAGCATCAGTGTTTTCTGAAATATGGATTAAACACCAACATGGAGTCGACTGGGAAAGCCCAGACCACACTCGATCTAAAATGACAGCTTTCCAAGAGAAGGGATTGTGTCGTTTACATTATATTGAACCCAGAATTACGGCACGTCAATATGGGTTTATCTGGTGCTTTATCCAGAGATCAGTTCTGCAGAAGGATTTGCAAAGCTGCTATGATAGTGTCTTAAACTAAGGCATAATAATGATAGCTAACATTATTTTTAAGCACTTTACCAAACACGTGCCAGGGAATTTTTTCATGTAATCCTCTCAACAACCATGATTTAAGTACTATTTGATTCCCATT
Organism: Mustela nigripes; assembly: GCF_022355385.1. Taxonomy (NCBI): domain Eukaryota; kingdom Metazoa; phylum Chordata; class Mammalia; order Carnivora; family Mustelidae; genus Mustela; species Mustela nigripes. The sequence continues at coordinate 91,053,320 of NC_081557.1, read as the reverse complement.
TTTTTTTAAGATTTTATTTATTTATTTATTTATTTACTTACTTACTTACTTACTTATTTGAGAGCAAGGGAGCATGAGCACAGGGCAGGGAGAGGGGGAAGCAAGCTCTATCCCAGGACCCCGGGATCATGACCTGAGCTGAAGGCAGACACTTAAGCACCCAGGCACCCCTATCTTATTCCCATTTTATACAAGGGGAAACAGAAGCTAGTGCCTGAAGGAGCTGGGACTCGAACCCAGGACTGTCTGACTCCAGAGCCTCTCCCCATAACCTTCACTCTTTGCTTGGTGTTACAAACATTGAAAGGTCCAGCTCTGGCTGTGGCAAGCATGTGAGTAGTAAAGGGAGAATCGCCTTTATTTGTTCCTTGCTAGTCTCTACCATCCTTGTGTCTTCTTTGCTTGATGATTTCTCGTCCTCTCCCCCATATCTCTGTCCCCTGCAGTGTGTAAGAACTGCATAGAGGTGAGTCCGATGGCGGTGGCTGCAATCCTCGTCACTGACATCTGCATTACTCTGGGCTTGCTTCTGCTGGTCTATTACTGGAGCAAGAATAGGAAGGCCAATGCCACAACCGTGATGAGAGCAAAAGGCGCTGGCGGCAGGACTAGGGGTAAGAGTTAAATTGAAAGAGAATCTTGCCAAAGGGGATGTCCAGCCTAGGCCAGGATGGGTGGCGAGTCCACAGCCAGCTCAAGGCAGCTCCCATAGAACATTTCCTGTGTGACCAACCTCTGGACACAGGGGATCACATCTCAGATTGCTTCTCTCTATCCTGCCCGAAAGAGATACAAGAAGTACATTAACAAGATGGCTGCGGGTGTTCTGGAGTAATGAGATTCCGATTCCACCCCACCCCCCCAACCCAGTCTATGGGGAGAGAGACTCTGGGATCTTAGTTTCTGCCTGTTCCCTTCCCTTACCCATAGAATAGGGACACATGGAAGGACTTTGAGCTGAGGAAAGTCATAAAATGATAAAAAGACTATGGAAGTGGTTAGAGATGGGGGATTAAAGGAAACAGGAGATGAAGTGGCCAAGATGGAGAAAGGGAGGCCTAGAGGAGAGAACGAAGGGGGTTGCCATCCCGCCCAAATCAGGATCTTGTGGCCACCAGATGGGTGTTCCCTTGGGGGAACTAATCACTTCCCCTCCATCCTCTGCAGGACAAAACAAGGAGAAGCCACCACCTGTTCCCAATCCGGACTATGAGGTACCAAGGGATAGAGAGGGGGAGGGGATCTTTCTAGAAGAGAAGGGGACCAGCGGGACAGTCTATCTGGCTGGCCGGACACTTGGAAGCCCCTCGCTCAGGGCTCCCAGACAAGCTATGCTGTGCCTGCGTCTGCCTCCTTCCAAGCAGAGCAGGGCCGTTTCCAAGGCTGCGTGGCTTCTACACCCAAGGCATGTTGGGGAGGAGGGGTGACACCCTCTTTCTGGGGCTTATCCGCTAGCGGGGATACAGTGTGGGGAATACCATATCCACACACTCTAACATGGTCAATTCAGGACTGAGGTCCCCCCTCCATGCACTGGTGCAGACACACGGGTTGTAAAAATATTAAAGTTCTTCATTGGTAAATAGCCCCCAGCTTCCTGCCCCCCTCTCCCAAAACACACACACACAGCCAGACATCACAGCCTCTCTCCCACTAGACTGCCTCTCGATATGACAACTAAAGAGTTAATGCCTGGCATGCAGGGAACCTCCGTGATTGTCTCGGTGGGATGGTGTGTGTATGTGCCCTACCAGTTGTTACATATCAGGACTTTCACACCTGAACAAACTCCCAGATATTGACTGAGCGTGTGATAGCCACTTTCATATAAGTGACTTCATTTCATCCTGGCAAATGCCCTGGGGCATTTGAAGGGGTCTTGAGATTCCCATTTTTGAGATGGGAAGGTTGAGGCTCCCAGAAAGTAACAGGTTCATATCTGGCCCCAGTGGGGGCTCAGGTTAGAATTTGAGCCTGCCTCCTAACTCCTAGTGCCAGGTCCTTTCTGGGACTCTAAAGCTAGATCTCCAGGGGGCCCTCCGTTCTTGGGAACTATTTCCTCCAGCCCTGCTGACCACAATCTCTCTGTTCCACCCCAGCCCATCCGGAAAGGCCAGCAGGACCTGTATTCCGGCCTGAATCAGAGAGGCATCTGACGGCTCCTGAGGACACAGCCTCCTCCAGGCCCAGGTCTGGCTTCTCCAGGGCCTGCTACTCCCTGTGCCCTGGGTAAATCCTGGACCCCAGAAGAGAATTGTTCCTCTGCCTTCTGGAGAACTCACACCGTGCACCCTTGTCCCCAGCTTCCTCCATCCTCCCTCCTGTGCTGACACGCAGTCCTAGACTATCTCTGCCTCATTATCCCGTGAGACATAACGCACCCACACCCGGACTGCCCTCTGGTCTGGGCACTATTTCTGTCATTCACCCCCACCGTCACCTGTTCCTTCCTACCCTGCGGGAAATGTCCCTGCTCCTTTCCCTTCCCTGGGCAGAACATGGCCCCTGTCCCTAACTATTCCGTCTACCTCTCTGTTTTTCCAGATCTCTCTTTGGCACCCCTTTGTGGGGATGGACTGGGTAACTCTGGCAGGGCTCCTGCCGCATTCGCAGACCCTGGCCCAGAGCTAACCCCTTACTTCCTACCCCAGGCCCTTGCATGAATACGCTAGGCTCCCTGTCAGCTGAGAGAGAAAAGAAATAAAGTGTATTTGGGCTGAAAGAGTTGCTGTCCCTCTTTTCTGGGATGCCCTCAGAGGCTGCCTTGTTTCCTCATGTCCTTTGCCTCAGTTGCCCTGCTATGATCCCTCAAGCAAGTGCTACCTGTTTTCACAGCATTAGCTCCCACTGTCTCTCGAGAGGGTGTTAGGGAATAAATTAAAAAAGAGAGAGAGAGACAAGGGGGGGAAATGGTCCTCTGACTCACTTCTGTTGGAGAAAAACACCAAGGATGGCAGAGAGTGATTGACCGGTCTCCGATGAGGTGGTCAGTTCAGAAAACAGAGGACAGAAGCAGAAGCCTTCAAAGGCAGGTGTGGGCGACGGATGGGAGCTTGGAGGCTGTGGGGCGGGACTTAGATTTCCACAAGCTGCTGCTGAGAGGAAGCGGGGCTGAGCCCCAGGCCAGGGGAGTGGGGAGGGGAGAGGGAGGGGCGCGGCTCGCTGCCAAGCAGCAGCCTGCAGCCAGAAGGTGGCTGCGGTTTGGCACGCCCGGATGTGGGCTGTGGGAGCCGGTAGCAGGGCCTGGTCCCCACCCGGGACCCTGTGCTCCTCCAGCACAGAGCGGAGGCCAGAGCTGTGAGAAGCCCCAGCGGGCCCCCTTTTCCCTCTCAGCACCCAGAAACCTCCCCAGCTGACCACAGCGCTATTTAGGCGCGTGGCGGCCACGGAAAGGCCATGCGTGGTTAGCAGCCTGCCACGTGCCATGCATGCTCAGCCTCGGGCTTTTGGCTGCTGGTTTGCTGGCCCTGCTGGAGGGTGCTTCCTGCCCGCCGTGCACTCAACCCCACAGGCTCACAAGCAGATGGTGATGTTGCCCGTCACTAGCTGCTGACCAGCCGGCTGGCCCTCTTGTCCTACATGCGTCTGACGATGTTCCAGGAAGGGGAGGTATGGTTCAGGGTGAGAAAAACAGTAACAGCTAACGTCTAGTGAGCCCTGACGAGCCTCTAGAAATCACCTCAGCATTTTCCGTGTGTTACCTCATTTAATCCTTACAACAGCTCTGCATGGTAGACAAGAGAGATGTTGTCCTTATTTTACAGGTGAGGCTACGGAGACTCAGAGAGGTTAAGTTATCTGCCCAGGTTGCACAGTGAGTGAGGGAGAGAGCCGGAATAAGCAGCCAGTACTGTCCAACTCCAATACTCTGAACAGCTACCTGGTGCCGGTGCCGACCAGGATCATTCTGGTTTTCTGGCTTACAAGTTCTGTATTTAATCACTTAGGCACTCCTTCTGTGAGTGCTTTTCTCACCCCTCCTGTCTGTTGCAGACCAGCTCTGTGCTAAGAGCTCAAGCGAGACCAAAAAAAAAAAAAAAAAAAACAAGCAAGCCAACAAACAAACAAAAAACGGTTTTTGCTTTTTGCTTTTGGGGGCTTGCAATTACAGCAGAGTGGCCAATTATGCAGAAGGCTAAACAACAGAAAAACAGATGTGATTAAGCCCACATAGTACCTGGAGCAACTTCACCTGGGCCTTTGAAGGAAAGGGTAGATAGAACTTGAGGACAGGGGAGAAGGCACTGCACTCACCGAAGACGAAACAAGTAACATAAATAGGCTGCTGGTTATTAAATAAATTGAATTTATTGTTTAAAACCTTGCCACAAAGAAAACCCCAGACCAAGAAGACTTCATTAGTGAAATCTACCAAACATCTAAGGAAGAAATAATACCAATTCTATACAAACTCTTCCAGAAAATTGAACAGGCAGGAGTTCCAGCTCATTCTGTGGAGGCCAAACTCATCTTGCGTAATGGTTAATTTTATGTGTCAATTTGGCTGAGCAACAGTGCCCAGATGTTTGGCCAAATGCATCTGGATGTTGTTGTGAATGTATTCTTTTTAGTTGAGATTAACATTTAAATCCGCAGACCTTGAGTGAAGCAAGTTATCCTCCATTGTGTTTGTTGGTGAGCCTCATCCAATCAGTTGAAGGCCTTACAGGAAAAAAACAGCATGAGGTCCTCTGAGGAAGAGGGAGCTCTCTGCCTCTAGACTGCCTTTGGACTCAAGCTGCTACATCAGCTTATCCCTGGGTCTCCAACCTGCCAGTTCACCCTGCCGATTTCAGACTTGCCAATGTTCACTGTCGTAATTCCTTAAATCTCTCTCTCTCTCTCTCCTCTTTCCTCCCTTCCTTCTCTCTCCTCTGTCTCCTACATACATATCCTGTTGGTTCTGTTTCTCTGGAGAACCCTAATAACCAACCCTGATACCTAAACAGGCAAAATCTTTACAAGAAAAAAAAAACTGGGGTGCCTGGGTGGCATTCGGTTGGGCCTCTGCTTTTGGCTCAGGTCATGATCTCAGGGTCCGGGGATCGAGTCCCACATTGGGCTCTCTGCTCAGCAGGGAGCCTGCTTCCTCCTCTCCCTCTCTCTGCCTGCCTCTCTGCCTACTTGTGATCTCTGTCTGTCAAATAAATAAATAAAATCTTAAAAAAAAAAAAAACTGCAGACCAATATCCCTTACAAATAGATGCAAAAATTCTTCAGTAGATTTTAACAAATTTAATCTAATAATATATAAAAATAAATTTAATCTAATAAAATATATGTAATATATATTTTTTAAAAAGCCAGTCACCTGACTGGCTCAGTCAATGGAGATGCAACACTCATTCTTGGGGCTGTGAGTTCAAGCCCCACGTTGGCGGTAGAGTTTACTTTAAAAATATATCAACATCAATAATAAATAGGCATTTATTATATATTATATATAAATAAATAATAACATAAAATATAAATATCTAAATATGTTATATATAAATAAATATAAAATATATATGTTAAAGAATAATACATAATGACCAAGTACAGTTTATTTTAGGAATGCAGGATCGGTGTAACAGATCGTATCCCCAATGTAATTTATCATATTAACCGACTAAAGAAATAAAACCATACAATCATCTCAATGGATACAGAAAAACATTTGACAGTACTCAACTATTTTTACTAAACATTTCCAGCAAACTAGAAAGAGAGCGCATTATCCTCAATCTGTTTAAGAGCATCTAAGAAAAACCTATGGCCAGTATCATCCTTAATGATGAGAGACAAGGTTTCCCCCTAAGATCACAAATAAGGCAAGAATATCCTCACTTCCCCTCTCTTCAACATTGTATGGGAGGTTCTAGCCACCATAATAAGCCAAGGAACTGAAATAAAATACACTCAGATTGGAAATGGAAAAGTTAAACTGCCTTTATCTACAAGCAACATTATCATCTATGTAGAAATTCAGGTGGGCTTTACCAAAAAAATGGTACTATAATTAATATGTGAATTTACGAAGTTTTCAGGGTATAGGATCAATATACAGAACAACTGTATTTCTAGATATTAACAATGAAACAACTGGAAATTGAAAGTTTAAAAATACCATATAAAAAAACATCAAAACATAAAAAATACTGGAGTGCCTTTGTGGCTCAGTCATTAAGCGTCTGCCTTCGGCTCCCTGCTGGTGGAAGACCTGCTTCTCCCTCTCCCACTCCCCCTGCTTGTGTTCCTCTCTCATTGTGTCTCTGTCAAATAAATAAATAAAATCTTTAAAATATATATATATATATATATATATATATATATATATATATAAAATACTTAGGGGATAAATCTGACAAAAGCTGTGCTCATGGATTGGAAGAGTCAATGTCATTAAGATGTAGATTCTCAATAAATGAAACAAGATGGGATTGGGAGGGAGAAAAACCATAAGAGACTCTTAATCTCACAAAACAAACTGAGGGTTGCTGGGGGGAGGGGGGTTGGGAGGAGGAGGGGGGTTATGGACATTGGGGAGGGTATGTGCTTTGGTGAGTGCTGTGAAGTGTGTAAACCTGGCGATTCACAGACCTGTACCCCTGGGGATAAAAATATATTATATGTTCATAAAAAATTAAAAATTAAAAAAAAAAAGATGTAGATTCTCCCCAAGTTGATCTATAAACTCAACATGACCCTGATCAGAATCCCAGCAGGCATTTTATAGTACCTGAGAAGGTAATTCACATGGGACTACAAAGGACCTAGAATACCAGACTACTTTCTTTTTTTTTTTTTTTTTTTTTTAAAGATTATATTTATTTATTTGAGAGACAGAGATCAGAAGTAGGCAGAGAGGCAGGCAGAGAGAGAGAGAGAGAGAGAGGGAAGCAGGCTTCCTGCGGAGCAGGGAGCCCGATGCAGGGCTCGATCCCAGGACCCTGAGATCATGACCTGAGCCAAAGGCAGCAGCCCAAACCACTGAGCCACCCAGGCACCCCACCAGACTACTTTCTTTAAAAGTTGCATCTCAGTCCATTCACTCCTGAGTATTTATCCAAAAGAAATAAAAGCATACGTCCACACAATAACTTATACGTGACTATTCATGGAAGCTTTATTTGTAACAGCCCAGGCCAGGAAATAACCCACAAGAATATCAACAGGTGAATGGGTAAATAGCCTGTGATATATCCATACAGTGGAATACTACTGGGCAGTACAAAGGAATAAAATATTAGTAAAACGTATGAATCACAAAATAATTATGCTGAAGCATAAGAAGCCAGACCAAAAAAAGAGTACAGGTTACATTATTACACTTACATAAAAATCTAGAAAAACAAAAGCTAATCTATAATGACAGAAAGCAGATCAGTGGTTGCCTGGAGGGTAGGGGGGTAAGGAGAGGAAGGAGGGGGGAATTGCATACGAAGGGGCCCAAGGAAACTGTTCAAGGTGTTGATATGTTCATTACCTTTATTGCAGTGATGTCTCACAAGTATATACATATGACAAAACATCACATGTATACTTTAAATATATGTAGTTTATTCATGTAGGTTTACCTCAGTAAAGCTGTTTTCTTAATTTACTTTTTAATTAATTTATTTATTTGAGAGAGAGAGAGAGAGAGAGTGTGTGTGTGTGTGTGTGTGTAGGGAGGAGAGGGAGAGGGAGAGAATCTCAAGCAGACTCCCCACTGAGTGTCAACCTCCAACACAGGTCTCAATCTCACAACCCTGAGATCATGACCTGAGCCAAAATCAAGAATCGCATACTCAACTGTCCAAGACACCCAGGCACCCCAGGTGCAAAAGAGGGATTAAAAGCACAAAAAAAGAAGGATGCCTGGGTGACTCCATCAGTTAAGCATCTGCCTTCGACTCAGGTCATGATCCCAGGGTTCACGGATCAAGCCCCGCATCAGGCTCTCTGTTCAATGGGGAGCCTGCTTTTCCCTTCACCTTCTGCTCCCCTATTTGCACTCTGTCTCTCTTTCTCACAAATAAACAAATTAAAAAAAAAAAAAACTTAAAACACACACACACACAAAGGAGATCCAAAGGCACACAAGTTTCCAGAAGGGCTAGGGCAGCTTTATCAATCATGGCTTCATGATGAAATCACCTTAAGCCACTTTGAAAGTCCTGATGCTTTCGCCCAAGATAATCAGGAGTTCTGGAGATTCCCAGGTGTGTGCAATGGTGAGAACTGGTGAGAGGTATGGGAGAATCTAAGAGCCTACAAGGACTACAAGGTGAAGGGAAGTGTGCAGGGTGTGGAAAGGAGGTAAGTACTGGGTGGGTAGATGTCACCGGAAAGTTGCCCAAGGTGGAGGGATCCTATGTGGAAAGCTGGAGGCAGGCTGCAGAGGACTACAGTCCTAGGGATGTAAAGGGTAGAAAGAAGTCATGACCATGAATGAAGCATGTGTACCTTGGAAGTTTATAGTCTCTAACAAAATCAGCATCTGTGTATAGCTCACGAAGATGGTGGGCAGAATCATCCAGATCTCTGGCTGGCTCCCTCTTTCTGAACCCTGGTCTTGGAAAGTCCCACTCTTAGGAAACTGTCCCGAAGATCTTTCAGTTACTGTAGCTCAGAGAACAAAAGGAGGGGTTGCCCCTGTGGTAGACAGGAACAGCGTGAAGGATACAAAAGCATCCATGGCCTCAGCTCTTCCTCAAAACTGGAGACTCTGAATGGGGGCAGCTTCAGAATCAGCTGAGGGCTAGGTGCCTAGAGTGGGGCCCAAGTGTCTATATTTTTAATAAATCCTTCAGGCTCCCAAAGTTTCAGCACCACCACTAACCCACTAGTGAACGCGACTTCCACTGAAAATATCCCAAGCTCCTGTCCACTCTCCAATTCCAGCTTTCCAAGTGGGTGAAGAGGGGTAATAAAGAGTTTCTGATATTAGTTTATCATGCAGAAGACGGGGTGGGGCAGGAACAGATTCTGAGGAGAGGAAGTTGAGTGGTACCTTCTATAGAGGAGGAAAGGGTCCTGAACGGGCTTATGGGGCAACCTCCTCACAGCTAGTGGTTACCGATCCACAGCGGTCAATAAGACAAGGCCAGCCCCTTAGCAGAAGTGGGACTTGGTCACACATGCTCTCCAAGTCTTGATAAAAAGTGATCTCTTGGCCCTTGATGTTTCCACCTCCTCTGCTCATGATGTCATGGAAACTTTAGTGCGGCTGGGTCTGTAAACACTGCCTTTAACTGTGGTGAGGAAACCAAAGCCCTTCAGGGGTTGTAACAGGGGCTGGAGGCAACAAGCAGCTAAGAGAGTGTGGTAGAGCCGCCCCCACCCTCAGGAAGCCCACCAGGCCAGAAACACCAGTGGGCCAGAATGGGGCGGGAGACAACCCATCACACTGTCCATCTGGGGCAGAGGAATGGAAGCAACGAAGGAAGGACAGAGGTGGCAGGGAGGGCAAGGGTCCAGCCAAGGCAGGACAACTCCCGTGCCTTGTCCAAGAGCCTCGAAAAGTCCAGGCACCTGCTGAGTGAGAGAAGACATCTTTATTGGCTGATCAAGGGAAGAAGGTACAGTCGATACTCCCATAAGCCACTGGTGTCAGGTTCACTTCTTCCGAGGCCAGTTTTCACCAAGATGACTATACTGAGCATCATTCCGATCCCGAAGGGGCTAGGAGGTGAGAAGGGAAATCAGTGAGGCAGGGTCAGATTCTCCCAGGGAAGACCCCAGTAGGCCCCAGAGATGAGAGCTCATGCCTGAGTTTTCCAGCCCTGCCATTGATGAGTTCCCCGCTAGAACCCTTCATCCATACACAGAACACCTAGCAACAGCCTCTTCCTCCCTTCCCATTCCCCTCCCATTCATGTCTCTTTCCCCTCACAGCTCACCTGATAGAGCTGGTCATTTTCCAACAGAACTTGAGTGTCAGCAGCTAGAAGAAACGGGGAAAGAGTCATCAAGGGCCTAGGAGGAGGGGACAGTGAGACCCCATGAACACTACAAGAGGACAGCAGCTGGTCGTACCCTCAGAAGTCTACATGGGCAATATGGGCACAAGTCTTCCAATAACCAGAGTTAGGAATCCTTAGAGATTGCAAGAGTGACTCCCAGAGGAGACACAACCCACTGCCAGCCCCATTCTTTGCAGGTCCGCACTCACACCCACATCCACAATATACGTGTGCACGTGTGCATGCAAGAACGCACACTCTGTCCCTTCCACTTACCCTTAGAGAACCTTCCAGTCTCATGTCCAGAAAAGCAATAGACTCCCAAAGCAAGGAACAGAGTGGCGATTAGGTCAGTGATGATAATGCCAGCCAGGGTAGCTAAGTCCAGCTCCACACAGTTCTGACACACTGCAGGGGGGCGGGGATGAGAGGAGAACTAGAGAGCCTTCAAGACCAGGGAACCATCTCTGCCTCGTAGGGCAACCCCGGGACCTCACACCAGGACCCAAACTTCAGTAAGATCCCTAGAGAAAGGCCTGCTGATACCCTTGCTACATCCACCTCCACCCTTCATCCCAAGGAATCCCTGAAAAGGAGCCGAGAAGCAGTACCAGCTTCGTAAGAATGCAAACAAGTCTGCAGGGCCAAACCGCTCTCCCAACCCAGCCTCTACTGCTTGAGTACCAAGGCCCCTGCTATTTTTTTTTCCATTAGTTAAGCTCCAAAGTCTGGTGCACACCATTACAAGAGGGACCCCCACTTTGTTTAGAGAACAGGTTGGTCCAGCCAGCATGGTCCTTTCTGGCTATAAGCTTCTCATATCCAGAGGTCCCATTCATTTCAAACCAGAGGGTCCAGAAGGCACATACTTCGAAAATATACTTGCGTAAAAGGGCGTTTGTGTTCTTGTTCATCTGTCCCGTTGCACATATACATTCCTCGTGGGTCCAGGTTGCGTTTTCCCAAGTTCCACATTTTACCATGTGGTAATGGCTGTGTTCCCTCCCACCACTCGATGTTGGTGTCACACCTCAGGAACACCATGTCCTCAAGCTCTTCTACGGTTATCTTGGAGGGGCTCCCTACGAGGAAAACAACAGCAAACCAAAACCCAACCAGGACTGCAGCCAGCTGTTTGGTCTGCAGCAGATGCCTTATTCTGCTGAGTTTGTACTTGAAAAGGCCACTTTCTAAGTCTAGGACAATTTATGGTTTCTAGTGTGAGAGACAGAAGTCACAAGAAAAAGGCTTTGGGAGGCTTCCCGTGAACTACAGGGGCCAGGAAGGATGCAAGGATTCAGTCCCAGCAGAGGACAGACCCTGATGGACATGGAGCCAAATTGGAAATCATGGAGCCAACTGGATCTAAGAACCTTCCTGGAAAGAAGTTCAGACCACTGATTAGAAGTAGAAGGGGAGGGGCCCCTGGGTGGTTCAGTGGGATAAGCCTCTGCCTTCAGCTCAGGTGGTGATCCCGGGATCCTGGGATCCTGGAATCGAGCCCTGCATCGGGTTTTCTGCTTGGCTGGAAGCCTGCTTCCCCTTCTCTCTCTGCCTGCCTTTCTGCCTACTTGTGATCTCTTTCTGTGTTAAATAAATAAATTAAATCTTAAAAAAAAATAAAAGTAGAAGAAGAGTATAGATTACTGAAACATTCAAGAAATATGGAAATGCAGAAGACTGTTCCTTGGCTGGAGATGTCCACATTTGTTTTCCAACAAAACTTTTTTTTTTAAGATTCTATTTATTTATTTGAGAAAGAGATAGAGAGCAGGAGCGGGGTGGGGGAGGGAGAGAGGGAGGGGCGGATGGAGAAGTAGCCTTCCTGCTGAGCAGGGAGCCCAAGGAGGGGCTCAACAAGGGGCTGGATGAGGGGTTCAATCTCTTGACCCTGAGATCATGACCTGAGCCGAAGGCAGATGCTGAACTAACTAAGCCACGTAGGTGCCCCTCCAGCAAAGCTTCTAATTCTACTTCCCAGCCATCTATAACCCTCCCACTTCAGCTTCTCATCCTCTTCCCTCCCGCTTTGCCCCTGCCCCCACAACTACCAAGAGAATAGGACTCTCGTCATTAACGTCTTTCTTGGGACCGGTGATGGTTGGGGTAGGAGAAAAGCTGGTATGGATTACTAGCCCAGCGATCCAGAAGGAGACCCCGGGAAAAATCCCATGTAAAGATTTTTATTTGTTCTAACCTTGCTTAAGGGAAGGAGGTAGAAAAAATTGTTTTATCAAATTCATTCTTGGTGCGTCACACAAGTCAAGGCTTCTAGGGAGTTTGAGGGCTGGAGGTATGCGCAGGGCCTTTCTAGATCCACTGAACTGTTTTGACTGAGGACACCTCCACAACCCACAGAGACATGAGAATCTGTATCTCCAATCCCAGGGAAAAGTGGAGTCCAGATTCTCCCTGAATTCATATTCCATTACCAATTTGAATACAAGAGCATCTTCTGGAAAATCCCCCAAAGAGCTGTTTCTTGTGCATCTCACACAGGCCAAGGTTATATCACATCCTATAATCATGTTTTCCATGAGGATCTGTTTCCATTGGAAATCCTGGATGTCCCAAAGCATTTGTCCCAGTTTGCCTGAGATTGAGGGGGTTTCTGGGACAAGACACTACCAGTTTTAAAACCAGGCAAACCAAGATGAGTTGATCATCTTACCATCCCAGATATGCCCTCCTTCCTTCTCCACCTAAACTCAACTTTCTCTTAAAACATCCCCCTGAGTACGGGGTCATGGCTCCGTATGGTGACAAATGATGGCCAAATCACTAAGAGTACTAATCCCAGAGCCTCCCTGTCCTAGAAGAAATAGTGTTCCCTTATCAGTCCTAGGCTCAGGCTCCTGCAAACGGCACATTTCCTGCAGATCTCTGGCCTAAGGCCCTTAGAGGGGCATTCAAGGCCAACATACATGCCTAGGTAGACTCAAAGCCAAGAGCCTGTTTCCCAATCTGAACCCTGTACTACATCCCAGCCCTGCTCTCCTTGACAACTCTGCTTGAAAGTGAAGCTAGCACTGAGAAGGACTTTAACGTGGAGCCCAGTCCAGGTGCAAATGTTCCTCTCGCGTCCCTTGTCCAAGATGTCCTCACCATCTAGAGAAGCCTTACCTTGGGAGAGAAGGACAGCCAGTATCAGGCCAGCCAGAAACCTACAGTGTTCCATTTTCCAGCAGAATTCCTTCAGTAGGTAGACCCAGGTCACAGAACTATCCACCAGGGTGAAAGACACCCTCCTCCCACTGACTCATGGGTACCCGGAAAAAGTAAAGGTGTGGGGGAGGAACCAGAAGACGCCTATCTGTCTGCTCTCTGCCGTTGATCAGAGGAGACTGTCAGGGCAGGGGCAGAGTGGGGGTGGGGTAGAAAGGAAGCAGGTGCAAATGGTTCTTTCTCTGAGCTTGGGGGTGAGGTGAAAGAGATAGCAGAGAATGTGGAAAATGTTGCCTAGACCTCTAGGAGGTAAAAGAAGGTGTAGGATGTTCTTTCCCAACTCACTGATGAAAAACAGTAATTCCAGAGTTTCTGTCAACAGCGTAACTACATTTACTCACCCCCTGAAAACTCACCCCCAGCTCTCAAAACCCTTGAGAAATACTGTGAACCCCATCCCATAAGCCATACCAGCAAGGTTCCTCCCATTTCTGGTCTTTCTTGGGACTCCGCCCAAGGTCCTCCTTGGACAGCCTGGGACACCAGATTACAAGTAGCTTTTTAAACCGGACGTTTGAATCCCAGCTCCAATACTGCCTACCCAGTGGGCCTGAGCCAGTCATGGAATTTTTCAGAGCCTAATTCTCTGCGTATGCCAGTAAGGATTCAGACAAAAAGTTTTCATGGTACATGAGATACCACATTTGCTCAGTAAGAGACAGTTATTAATAACAATGTGATTGACTCACCAGGAGACAAGAGGACTTTTCTCCCCTGTGGCCTATGAGGATCCAAACTCTCTACGCTGCCCAAGTCAGACTGTAATTTACCTGAGGGCAGAGATAGCACATGTCTTGCTCCCTTCTGTATCTCCATCACCTGGCTTGTGCCTGGCACATAACTAGAGGTTCTGTAGATGTTTTTGTTGACTCACTGATGGACTGGCTGAGGGAGCCAGGGGCCTAAGATCCTGGAAACTTGGCTCAGGCTCTGACGCCTGGAAATATATGGCTTGTCTTATTCCAATTTTCCTACCTATTCTCATCCAGGCAGGCCCCTTTTTGATGATCTTGTCTCCAAAGAGCAGTGAAAAATTCCTGAATAAGGGCTTGAGCACGTAAGGTTTCTCACTTAAATTCACGAGTTCTAGCAACCAACTGACATCCTAGCAACAAGAGGTGGCAGAGATGTTTACCCCTCTCATGAAGAAAGGGGCCCATCTCCTACCCAGAACCCAAGGGGTTTCTCTGTGCAAGCTGTCTCTGAGATGAAGAAGCAGTCCTCTCTCCCTTTCCCTCCCACGTCTTCCCATTCTCTACTCCTTCACAAGCAAGATACATATGCACCTGCAGACCTCCTGAGGCCCCTCTCTGCCCACGTTTGAAGTAGAGGGTGGTGGTTCTGGATTCAAGCCTTCTTTCAGGGGCCCCAGGCTGAGGGATGCTGGGCGGAGCCAGACAAGCTGCTCTGCAGGCTGGCGGGCTGCTGGGAGTTGCTTCGTGCTTCTTTCGGGGGAAAGACAGATACTGACATGGAACCGGGGAAGCATCTGGCTGGCCTCATCTTGGCTGTCACTCTTCTTCAAGGTACGGGGTTCTGGTAGTCTGGAGAAAGGCTCAGGGGAAGAGATCATTACTGGGGAAAAAATGGTATTGGGATCTCTAACCTCAAGGCTACCTCAGACGTCACACTAGAATTCTGAGAAAGAAGGGCAAAATGAAGCCTCTTACTGTTCTCTGCTAGAGAGAAGCAGTGTCCAGTGGGAGAGATGGGGTCCTTGTCTCTTAAGAAATGAAAACAGCAGACTTTACTGGCTAGAGGGAAGACCCGGATGCCGCCATCTTAGGTTGAATGTAGCCCAAAAGGGCACAGGCCAGGGACCTGAAAAGAATAAGTGTGTGTTCCTTAACTCAGAGCTGGAGTTCGGGGGAGAACTATAAGGCACTCACCCAGTTGGTCATAGGGCCAACAGGTCAACAAATATGAGTGAGATCCTGCTACATGATATGCTAGGAGGATATAAGGAAGGATAAGAACCTTCTGCCCTAGTGAGCTTATAGTCTAATTGGAGAGAGAAGCTTCGGTGTCACTAGACTAAGTGTAAGGTCCAATATAGGATGCCTGGATGAATATTCTGTTGGGCATAAACAATGGGAAGTGGATGACCTGGGTTGATGCCTGGAATCTGGACTAGAGATGGTTCTCCACACGCTGAGGGAAACATGAAAGTTGCTGGAATCATACAAGGATTACGTGAGATGTGAGGAGGAGGGCCTGAGGATGGAACCGAGAGGATATTAACCTTTAAAGGGCAGTTAGAGGGGCACCTGGGTGACTCAGCGGGTGAAGCCTGTGCCTCAGCTCAGGTCATGATCTCCAATTCCTGGGATCAAGCCCCACATCAGGCTCTCTGCTCAGCGGGGAGCCTGCTTCTCCCTCCCCCCACCCTCTGCCTGCCTCTCTGCCCACCTCTGATCTCTGTCAAATAAATAAATAAAATCTTTTTTAAAGAATAAATAAATAAATAAAGGGTAGTTAGAGAAAAACATCTCACAAGAGATAAGAGGACGATCAAAGAGCTGGAATAATCAGATAATGCAACACGAAGGGAGCAGAGAACTTCCAAAAGGAAAGAATCACCAATAATGAAATATTATAGATATATGATAGAAGAATATATTTAAAAGTTTAAGCCTGTGGGATTTAACAAAATAAAGGCCACAGTTGATTTATAACCCTTTCATTGGGGTAGTATGAGGGGGAACCGAATGGAAGTGTGTAGAAGATGAAGATGGTGATAAAATACCAAGTGTAGACTGTCTTTAAAGACGTTTGGATGAGGGGCGCCTGGGTGGCTCAGTGGGTTAAGCCGCTGCCTTCGGCTCAGGTCATGATCTCAGGGTCCTGGGATCGAGTCCCGCATCGGGCTCTCTGCTCAGCAGGGAGCCTGCTTCCCTCTCTCTCTCTCTGCCTGCCTCTCACCGACTTGTGATTTCTCTCTGTCAAATAAATAAATAAAATCTTTAAAAAAAAAAAAAAAAGACGTTTGGATGAGAAGAGAAGAGAGTTTGAGTGGTAAATAGAAAAGGACATAGGATCTAAGATTAAATATTTTTGAGTGTGAGAGAAATGTGAGCCCATTTCTAGGCTAAAGGAAAACGCAGAGAGTAGAGCAAGTTCCTGGAGCTGATGTTGAAAGGGTGGGGTCAAGGACGCAGAGGAGAAGGCAAGAGAGAGGAAGTGCAAATGGCTTTGGCCATGGGTAGGTGTGTAGTTGGGAAGGAAGCTGGAGAAGGTCATTACAGCATCTACGTTCTCAATGACCTAAGTGGTAGACGATGCCACTTGCTAAAACTGAGCTTGGTGTTCCTGAGTGGGGGACTCAAGGAGGACAGTGAGAGTTTAGAATGATTTCTGCAGGAAATTGGGGGGAAGAGCCACTGAAGACCACACAGGTGGAGGGGCAGGGCTGAAAGCCTGTGTGAAGCAGCTAGATATAGCAGAAAGAGCAATGGAAACCGGAACTCTGGGTCCGGATCAGCCACCAGTGAGCTGTGTGAACTTGGATGATCCCTCCTTCCTATGGGCTCTGTCCTCTTACCAGTCAGCCTAGGAAATTTGGCTACATGAGCACTCAAATCCTAAAAAGAAAGAAGACTCACAGAAGCAAAATTAAAGGATGTTAGCAATCAGTTGGACCCTCTCTCCTATAGAATCTGAGTTAGAACAAGGGGTCCCTTTGTCCCTCCCATGGTGATCAGGTGGTCAAGAAGGGCCGCTGGTGAGAAATCTGCTTAACTGTTTGCTTTGCTTTTTTTTTTTTTAATTCACTCATTCATCCATTCCTGTACTCACTCAACAAATATAAAGCTACCATGTTCCAAACTCTGTTAAGTACAATTAATAATCATTTCAACCTTGCAAGAAGTTCTAAAACAGCTGACTCCTTCCAACTATTTCCATACTTTTTTTTCCCCTTCATACTTTGACTCATGCTTCATCTGTCCCCACCATACACTCCACCTCTAGACACACTACTTCTCTGTCCTTTTCCAACCTATGTCTTTGCTCCGCTCCTCCTTCTCCCCAGGATGCCTTTTTCTGTCCAGCGAACTCCCAATCATTCAAGTTCCAACCAAATGTCACTTTCTCTGTTAAGTTTTCCCTGTCCCTGACTCTTGGGCAAAATCAATAGCTTCTAGCCCCTTTCAAATGCATTCGCATGAACACTAAAGATAATTTATATGTTCTATTATGTTAGTTACATCGGTGTTTATTTTTCCTGCTTCACTGTAAACTCTTTGGAGGCAACAAGTTAGTTCTTTGTATCACCACTCCTGTCTTTCACACAGCTTAATCAAGTCAGGTACATCAGTGTACCTGGTAAATGTTTGCATTCAATCCAATTGAACTGAATTCTGGTGCTACTTCTCTGTAGTACAACAAGGAACGCAACTCCACTACTCTTGAGTTTTGAGACAGATTTGAAGGCTATTGAATAGCTACCCCCCACCCCAGGACGTCCAGGGTTTCTACAAAAAAAAATAAAAATAAATAAAAAGTGGATTACCAAGGCTGAGGATTTTAGAAGTACTCAAAAAGCCTTTAGTTCACGTAAACCCACTTTTGATGGAGCTTTAGCAGCTAAAAAAAAAAAAAAAAAAAGCAGAGTGGGGGCGCCTGGGTGGCTCAGTGGGTTAAAGCCTCTGCCTTCGGCTCAGGTCATGATCCCATGGTCCTGGGATTGAGCCCCGCATGGGGCTCTCTGCTCAGCAGGGAGCCTGCTTCCCCCTCTCTCTCTTCCTGCCTCTCTGCCTACTTGTGATCTCTATCTGTCAAATAAAATCTTTAAAAAAAAAAAAAGCAGAGCATTCCAGACCATGCGTGCAATACTTTGATGTATATTGCCGTATAGTTCTGATGCTAACCATCCAGAATTAACATTAGACCCCACAGGTCAAGGGCACTGTGCCCAACAAGACTGCCCTCCCTTTGAGTTCCAGGCACCTGGTTCCTATACCACCTAAACTTCTGACAAGCTGGGTACAAACCTGGAGGGTTTGTACAATTTGACGATTGGTTACAACTCACAAAACTCAAGAAAGCACATATTTACTATTACAGCTCAAATTTTTTAAAATAGATTTATTTGGGATACCTGGGAGGCTCAGTTGGTTAGGCGGTTGCCTTTGGCTCGGGTCATGGTCCCAGCGTCCTGGGATCGAGTCCCACATTGGGCTCCTTGCTCAGCAGGGAGCCTGCTTCTCCCTCTGCCTCTGCTGCCACTCTGCCTGCCTGTGCTCGCTTGCTCTCTCTCTCTCTGACAAATAAATAAATAAAATCTTTTTTTTAAAAATAGATTTATTTATTTATTTACTTACTTACTTGTTTGAGAGAGAGCATGAGCAGAGTGAGGAGCAGAAGTAGAGGCAGGCTCCCCACTGAGCAGGGAACCCCAACCTGGGGCTCAGTCCCAGAACTCCAGGACCACGACGTGAGCTGAAGGCAGATGCTTAATGACTGAGCCACCAAGGTGCCCCTTTACTATTACAGTTTAATTATAAAAAATAAAATCAGCATTTTTCCAAATGAAGAGATGCGTAAGGTCTGTGAAGGCCCTGAACACAGAGTTCCTGTGCCCTCTCCCTGCAGAAATAGAATACATCACCCTCCTAGTACATTGATACACTCACTAACAAGGAAGCTCCACTGAGAATTTTATTTCCCTTGACTTTTGGGGGTTTTTTTTAGAGAAAGAGGGAGCAGTGGGAGAACAGATGGAGAGGTTGAGAATCTCAAGCAGGCTCTGCGCCCAGCACAAAGTCCAACACGGGACTTGATCTCACCACCCAGATATCATGACCTGACCTGAAACCAAGAGTCAGATGTTCAACCAACAGAGCCATGCATGGGCCCCTCCACTGAGTTTTTGTTTTTGTTTTAGGATTTTATTTTGTTATTTTTCGGAGAGAGAGACCAAGCAGAGGAGAGGCAGGAGGAGGGAAAAGGAGAAGCAGGCTCCCCACCGAGCAGGGAGCCTAATGTGGGGCTCGATCCTAGGATCCTGGGATCTTGACCTGATCCAGAAGCAGACACTTAACCAAATGAGCCACACAGGCACCCCTCCACTGAGTTTTTACTGGAGTTTCACGACATACGTATAATTGATTGAATTGTTGGCCACATGACCGGATTCAGTCTCCAGCTCCCTTCCTCAGACAAGCTCAGATTCCAGATTACACAGGTCTTGACCAGCCCCATCCTGAGTCATCTCATAACACAAATTCATGTATGGTCCAAAAGACCACCAAGGGGAACCTGAGTGGCTCAGTCGGTTGAGCATCCAACTCTTGATTTCGGCTCAGATCATGATCACAGGGTTGTGGGATCAAGCTCCGAGTGGAGCTCCATGCTCAGCAGGGAGTCTGCTTCTCTCTCTCTCCATCTCCCCCTACCCTCCCCCTACCATATGCTCTCTCATGCTTTCTCGCAAATAAATAAATAAATAAATCTTTTAAAAAATAAATAAATAAGCCCACCAAGAATAACACAGACACTCCTATCACTCGTGAAATTCCAAGGGTTTAGAAACTCCTTCCCAGGAATCTATGACAAAGACCGGACAAATTCTTTATTATACAACACCTTGAATTCAATTTGGTGAGTTAGGCTACAACCCAGGGAGGTAAATATAGATACTGCCCACTCTTAGATTAGGATATCTATCTTGGCCTTGAATGACCAAGGAAATGATTACCTCAGGGCATCTGGACAACTCTATACCCAGCTAATACTCTGTCTCTCTTCTATCTCTATAGGTACGACAGCCGAGACGAAACAAGGTAGTGTGAATGGCTTCTTTCTATCCTCAAACTCTGAGGAAATTCATGGAAATATGGTTCCTACACTAGAAGCCCTAGAGGACTGAGTGACAGAAAGGATAGGATGATGGGTAATAATAGCAGTCAACCAAACGACTGGCCAGTCATGATCTTTCTGGGCAGCTTTCCTGAAGTCAAGCAATTAGCTCTCTAATTCTTGGAGTAGAAACAGGACCCCAGCAGCTAGGCACTATTCAAAGTGGGACCCATGAACCAACACCACTGGCATCAAGTTAGCAATGCTCCATTTCAGCTCTTTCCCAGAACTACTAAGCAGAATCTGAAATTCTCACTAGATTGCCCATAGGAACCATGTGCACAGTAAATTTTGAGAAGAGCTGCTACAGTGGTCTTGTTCTGATACCTCGAGGCAGGGAAAATTTCAGAAGAGAGATCCTTAACAGACGGTGACTTTTCCCTTTTCAGAAGTTCCTGTGGTAAAACTAGATGGCGATCGAGAAGATGGTTCGGTACTTCTGATTTGTGACTCAAAAGACACAAAGATCACATGGTATAAAGATGGGAAACCAGAAAATTCCTCGAATGGTGCTAAGCTGAATCTGGGAAGCAGTATCAAGGACCCTCAAGGGATATATCAGTGTGAAGGATCAAAGGGCATTTCAAAACCATTCCAAATATATTACAGAAGTATGTAATCCCCTTTGGTTTGTTTGTTATCTATCTATCTAGCAGTACTCGCTATTCTGGTGGGCTTCTTATCCCTGGTGAGTATGGGAATAGACACTAACCAGTTCTCGTTCTCTCAATCTCTGCTTGCCTCTTTTTGAATATAACAAGACAATTCCCTCATCTTCTTAGAAAAGCATACCTGGTCCTATAAAGCCTGGTTTAATTCTGGATAGGCAGTCATGAATTGGAGCCATCATCTATTTATATAAACTGAGTTGGGGTAGTTTCAGGGAGACAGAGGAGATTACAAGGTGAGCAGCAATGAAATGTAGAAGGCAGATGACCACAGAGAAGGGGATCTGATCTTCCTTCTATTTCACATATTTCCTGATGGTCAGACTTTATAGGTTTCCCCAGAATGCCTGGGAGATGGGGGGATATCAGGAAGTGTTGCATGCTTAAGTCCCAGGATCTTCCCAGGCAATTCCCCTAACAAACCTTGCACAGAGAGAGGAGTCTGCTACCCTAGATGGAGGCATTAGCACGTGTAGGCAAGAGAAAAAGATTCAGGAGAACCACTTTCACACCTTGAAGGTGCCTTGTCCCTCCCTTTCCCCATAGTGTGTCAGAACTGCATTGACCTGAACGCAGGCACTGTATCCAGCTTTGTCTTCGCCGAAATCATCAGCTTTTTATTCCTTGCTGTCGGGGTTTACTTCATTGCTGGACAGGATGGAGTTCGCCAGTCCAGAGGTAAAAGAATGTTCCTCAGTGAGAAACGAGACCACCGGGGACCCTCAGTTTCCTTCCTACCAAAGTAGACCCTGTAGAAGAGATGAGGTGGGCACGTGTTGCCATCTAGCCCAACTGGGTGAAAAGGATCCTGTTGTGTTCACAGCATATTTACCTGTCTCAAGAACCACCTCCCTCTGATTTTCCTCCGATTCCTCTGAATTAAAAAAAAAAAAAAAAAAAAAAAGCTACTTGATTGAACTAAGACATACAGAGAGAAACATACATGAATGGCAAGCACACAGCTAAACAAGCAAAGGTACCCATGAATCCAACACCCAGTTCAAGAAAGAGAGTATTACCCACACCCTAGACATCCCCCTTGTGGTCAATTCCAGCCTCTACCCATCCCCCAAAAACAGTATTATCCCGACTTATTGATCAATTTTGCCTGTTTACATTCCTTATGTCAATGCACTCATACAAAAGTACTCCTGTGTGTGTGCTTCTGTTACTCAAAAAACATGCCTGTGAAATCTTTCCACCTTGTTCTAGTTCACTCACTCATTACTGTTTAGTACTCCAGTGTGTGAATATAACCCAATTTCTTAGCCTACCTTGCGTTTTTTTGTTTGTTTGTTTTTTGTAGCTTCAGACAAGCAGACTCTGTTGTCCAATGACCAGCTTTACCAGGTAAGGGAGGGGGGAATGAATAATTACTATAATTAATAGTACAATTTGGGGGTGGGGGACAAGTTATTCAGAGGAGACCACACAGATAAGGAATTGCTTAGGGCACACAGGTTGATTACATAGTCACACTTTGGGTCGAATGAAGAGAAGAGAAATGAAGAGAAAGGTTGAGAGAGACTAAGGTCTGGATCCAGTGAGAAAAAGCTGAAGAAACACGGAGAGGGACACCCAAAGAAACTGTAAACAGAGCCTCCGACCTCCTTGTCCTCTTTCACCCCCAGGATCGTGAAGCACCCACTCCAAAGCCTTGCACACAAAAAGCATTCAATAAATGAGCATCAAATTAATTCACAGATGAGGAGGGAGGAGGGAAAATGAGTTTATGACTGTGCTGTTCTTTTTAGCCCCTCAGGGATCGGGAAAATGACCAATATGGCCACCTTCAAGGAAAGCGATTGAGGAAAAATTGAACTCAGGACTCAAAGTAGGTATGTCCTTCTACACCAGTTCTAAAAAATTACCTTTTCTGGGGCACCTGGGTGGCTCAGTAGGGTAAATGTCTGATTCTTGATTTTAGCTCGGGTCATGATCTCAGGGTTGTGATATGGAGCCCTGCACTGGGTTCTGTGCTCAGCGCAGAACCTGCTTAAGATTCTCAATCTCTCTCTCCCTCTCCTTCTGTCCCTCTTCCCCAGCACCTGCTCTCTCATGAAAAACAAAACCTTTCCCTTACCTGCCTTCCCATCTGTTGCCAAGCCTATCTCCTTTTTCCAAGAAGCTATAAGCTTAGGGGAGGGTAGGTGACTGATAGTTCTTTATCATGCAGGGGCTATCCTGTTCATTGTAGGGTTGTCAGCAGCATCCCTGACCTCTCTCCACCAGATGCCAGGAGTACCCCCAGATGTAACAACCAAAAATATCTCCAGATATTTCAAGTGTCTCCCCCAGGGCAAAATCAACATTCATTACAAACCCCTGACCTCTATTAACCTCTTGATCAACCAATCAAGCAATCAGGAGTTCTGATTCAATCAATCAAGTTTCAATCAAGAAAACAGGACCCAAGCATTATTTGGTTTTCTGAACCAATCCCAATTTTTCTTTTTTTCAATCCAGGTGTTCTCTATGCTGGATAGATCCCAGAAACATGGCATTACACTTTGGAACACTCCTAGCGGAGAGACTTTCAGCCCTAATTCTAGACTCGAGTTTCCCAAAGGTGACAAATGGGGAAGAAAGTCCATCAGAGCAAATATGGATTTTTCTCAAAATAAAACTAAAAGGAAAGTAAAAATATGTATGGTGTTGCATGAGCGCCACCTATTGGGAAGTAATTTTCCTGTAAAAGAAAATGGAAAAGGTCCCATAACGCCCTCTATTTGAATATTACTTTTTAAACTTCTAATTTTTATTTACTTTCTGTAATTTACTTTCATAATTTACATCGTTCAAATATGCAATGAAAGGTCTCCCTCCACCTCCATCCCCAGCCATTCAGTTGTCCTTTCCAGAGACAAACAATAGACTAGTTTCTTATGTATCTTTATAAGGTAAATATATAGGTATTTAAATCAGAGGTATTCTAGGCATACATGAGCAAACTCTTTTTTTTTTTTTTCATAAGCACTCTTAAGTACACATTATTCTTCCCTTCCCTATTTTTCACACAAATGGTGTCATACTATACATCTTGCACTTTTCACCTAATAAACCTTAAGATTATTTCATATCAGTAAGTAAAGCAGTCTTTTTGAAGTGCAACCACATTACATAGACTCGCTATGATTTATTTAATCACCCCGCATGGATAGACAAAATAATGCTGCCAATATTTTGCTCTTGCAATGCTGCAATGACTAACGTTGTATAAGTGTCATTTTAAAAATAATTTTATAGGGGGTGCCTGGGTGGCTCAGTTGGTTAAACGACCTGGGATCACATTGGGCATTGGGCAACCTGCTGAGCGGGAGGTCTGCTTCTTCTTCTGACCCCTTCCCCTCTCATGCTCTCTCTCTCTCAAATAAATAAATAAAATTTTTTTTAATAAAATAAAATAAATAAAAATAAAGGGCACCTGGGTGGCTCAGTGGTTTAAAGCCTCTGACTTCGGCTCAGGTCATGATCCCAGGGTCCTGGGCCCGAGCCACTGGTTGGGCTCTCTGCTCAGAGGGAAGCCTGCTTCCCCCTCTCCCTCTGCTTTATGTTCCCTCTCTGCTGTGTCTCTCCCTGTTAAATAAATAAAATCTTTTAAACAATAAAAATAAAAATAATTGTATTGAGATATAATTTACATGCTATAAAATTCAGTCATTTTAAGCGATTTCCCCTGTTCTCAGTGACTTTTACAAAATTTACCCAGCTGTGTAATCACCATAATCATTAGAACGGTTCCATCACCCTCTTAAGATTTCTTCTGCTGTTTGCAGTCATTCCCTGTTTCCAATCTCAGCCCCAGGCAACCACTAATCTCTTTTCTGTCAGATTTGCCTTTTCTGTACATTTCATATAAATGGAATCATACAATATGCTATTAATTTATACAATGTGTTGGACACTTTCATGCCTATCTTTTTGTGGACCCCACGTTTTCATTTCTCTGGGGTTGATACCTGGGAGTGAAGAATTGCTGGGTTGTATGACAAATTTATGTTTAACTTTTTTTTTTTTTAAAGATTTTTATCTATTTATTTGACAGGCAGAGATCACAAGTAGGCAGAGAGGCGGGCAGAGAGAGAGGAGGAAGCAGGCTCCCCACTGAGCAGAGAGCCCGATGCGGGACTCGATCCCAGGACCCTGAGATCATGACCTGAGCTGAAGGCAGAGGCTTTAACCCACTGAGCCACCCAGGCGCCCTATGTTTAACTTTTTAAAATTCCCTGTACCATTTACATTCCCACTAGCAATGGATGAGGGTTTCTATTTCTCCAAATCCTCACCAATATTTGTTACCTTATTCTTTTTTTAGTATAGCCATTCTCCTAGGTATAAAATGGTATCTTATTTACCTTTAATTTGCATTTCCCTAATAACTAATGTTATTGAACATCTTTTCATATACTTGTCCGCCATTCTTTTATCTTTGGTGAAATGTCTATTCTAAATTTTTTTTTAATTTGGGTTGTTTGTATGTCTTACTGTTGAATTGAAAGAGGTCTTTATATTTTGAATACGAGTCCTTTATTACATATATGATTTGCAAATACATCTACCAGTCTGTGGCTTATCTTTTCATTCTCTTCATGGTGACTTTTGAAGCCAAAAAAATTTTAATTTTGGTGAAGCTTATTTTACCCATTTTTTTAATAGATTGTGCTTTTGGTATCATGCCTAAGAAATCTTTGCCAAACCCAAAGTCACAAAGATTTCTCCTATGTCTTCCTTTTATAGTTTCGAAAGTTTCATAGTTTTATTGTTGACAAATGTAATTTTGAACATACTTAGGACAATTCATAACAAATACAAATAAATGAGATTTGGAAGCCATAATGTATTTACACTTGTAATTTTATTAAATATTGCCAAATTGCACTTCATGGAGGTTACTCCCAATTACAATAATTGAGAGTGCTTTTTGCTCCATATTTTTTGAACTTTGCCAATCTGATAAGTTAAACATGGCATTGGGACGCCTGAGTGGCTCAGTTGGTTAAGTCGCTGCCTTCGGCTCCGGTCATGATCCTGGGGTCCTGGGACTGAGTCCCACATAGGGCTCCTTGCTCGGCAGGGAGCCTGCTTCCTCTCTCTCTGCCTGCCTCTCTGCCTGCTTGTGTGTACTCTCTCTCTCTCTGACAAATAAATAAAATCTTAAAAAAAAAAAAAACTTAAACATGGCATCTCAGTATAGTTTTTTTTTTTTTTTAAAGATTTTATTTATTTATTTGACAGACAGAGATTACAAGTAGGCAGAGAGGCAGACAGAGAGAGAGAGGGAAAGCAGGCTCCCTGCCAAGCAGAGAGCCCAATGTGGGGCTCAATCCCAGGACCCTGGGACCATGACCTGAGCCGAAGGCAGAGGCTTTAACCCACTGAGCCACCCAGGCGCCCCTCAGTATAGTTTTAATTTATGTTTTCCTTATAAAAAAAAAAATAGAAGTGAACCATGTGTTCTTCCTTCTCATGATATATAGGGTCATATTCTTTTATCTTTTTCTTATTGACTTGCAATAGCCCTTTAATACGAGTGGGAAACTAGATCTTTTGTTTGTAATATTAGTTGTAGATATTTTTCCAATTTTGGTATTCGTTCTTTGACTTGATGATGATTGGTTTTCTGTGTACATTTTATTTACCTGCATATAGTAGAATTCACTGGTCTCTTGCAGCTTCTAGGTTGTTTCCTATTTAGAAAGGTCTTCCCCAATTTAAGATTTTTCTTTCAGGGGCGCCTGGGTGGCTCAGTCAGTTAGCATCTGTCTTCAGCTCAAGTCATGATCCCAAGATCCTGGGATCCAGCCCCATATTGGGCTGCCTGCTCAGTGGGAAGTGCCACTCCCAACTGCTCATTCTCTCTCTCAAATAAAGAAATAAAATCTTTTTTTTTAAAGATTATTATTTTTAAAAAGTTTTCCTATGACTTCGTCTGGCCTTTTTATGGTTTCATTTTATACATTTAAATGAATGATCCATCTTGAATTAATTTTAATGTAAAGGCCTAACATACTAACTTGCACACTGCATAGCTACCCAATCATTCCAGAACTACTTTTTGAATTATCCATCTTATGCCCATTGATTTTGGGGGGTTTTTTAAAAGATTTTATTTGTTTATTTGACAGAGAGAGAGAGACAGTGAGAGAGGCAACACAAGCAGGGGGAGTGGGAGAGGGAGAAGCAGGATTCCTGCCCAGTAGGGCGGCCATGTGGGTTTCAGTCCCAGGACCTTGAGACAAAAACCTGAACCAAATGCAGACACTTAGTGACTAAACCACCCAGGCACTCCATGCCCATTAATTTTAAGTTACCACTCCACCCTCACCAGACTGTAAACTCCAAGCAGGAAAAGACTTGTGTACTTTTTACTAATGTATCTTTAGAAACTAGCATAATGCTGGAATAAGACAAGCATTCAAGGGGCGCCTGGGTGGCTCAGTGGGTTAAGCCGCTGCCTTCGGCTCAGGTCATGATCTCAGGGTCCTGGGATCGAGTCCCGCATCGGGCTCTCTGCTCAGCAGGGAGCCTGCTTCCCTCTCTCTCTCTCTCTGCCTGCCTCTCCATCTACTTGTGATTTCTCTCTGTCAAATAAATAAATAAAATCTTAAAAAAAAAAAAGACAAGCATTCAAAGATTGCACAGTGCTGTGTGTGGGTGTATAGCTGGGTGGGAGGCGAAATACACATAACATGAAATTTACCATTTTAAATATTTTAAGTGTACTATTCAGTGGCATTAAATACAATCACAATGCTGTGCAACCATCACCACAAACATTTTGGGAAACTTTTTCATCATCTTAACCTCTGTACTCACTAAAAAATAATTCTCAGGGCACCTGGGTGGCTCAGGTCTCTCAAAGCCTCTGCCTTCGGCTCAGGTCAAGATCTTAGGGTCCTGGGATAGAGCCCTGTGTCGGGCTCTCTGCTCAAAGGGAGCCTGCTTCTCCTCTGTCTCTTCCTGCTGCTCTGCCTACTTGTGATCTCTCTCTCTCTCTGTGTCAAATAAATAAATAATTAATTAATAAAATCTTAAAAAATAAAAATATAATATATAAAAATATAAAAAATAATTCTCCATTCTTCCTTTCCCCCACACCCTGGTAACCTCTATTCTACTATTCTATCCCAATGAATTTGCCTATCCCAGGTGTAACATATAAGTGGAATCATACAATATCTGTCCTTTTGTGTCTGGTTTTTTTCATATAACATAATGTTTTCAAGGTTTATCCATGTTGTGGCATGTATTAGAATTTCAGACTTTTTAAGGCTAGATAATAGTCAATTGTATGTATATACCACATTTTGTTTATCCATTCATTTGTCAATGCACAGTTTGATTAGTTTCCCCCTTTTAGCTATTATGAATAACATTGTTATGAACATTGATGTACAAATATCTGTTTGAGTCCCTGCCTTCAGTCCTTTGTGGTATATACTCAGAAGCAGAATTGCTGTATCATACAGTAATTCTGTTTAACTCTATGAGGAACCACCAAAATTTTCCCAAAGTGCTGCGATATTTTACAATCCCATCAGCAATGCCCAAGGGTTCCTTATTTCTCCTCCTCTTCACCAACACTTATTTTCCAATTTTTTTGTTAATAGACTTCCTCAAAGATGTGAAGTATTATTTCATTGCAGTTTTAGTTTGCCTTAGTGTCACCAAGCATCTTTTTCGTGGGCTTACTGGCCACTCGTATATTTTCCTTGAAGGAAAGTCTTTTCAAGTCCATTGCCCATTTTTTAATCACACTGTGGTTTGTTGTTGAGTTGTAGAAGTTCTTTATATATTTTGGACATTAATCCTTTATCAGACATGTGATTTACAAATATTTGGCTTCATTCTATGCATTGTCTTTTCACTTGCTCTCTTGAAAAGTATGCTGCTTTCACTGCCTTTGTATACCTCAAAGTAACCTTGTAGCATGCATATTGTCACCCCTTCACAGATAAAACTGAAAGCCAACCCTAGCATATCTTAGCACACTGCCTGACACCTAATAAGAACTCAAAACTTTCTATTAGTGTTATTGCTGTTGTTCTTGTTGATGTTGCCCCAGAGATAATGATAATCTATGAAGAGTAACAGAACCTGCTTCAAAAGGGCATGTCACTGGAGGGAAAAATAGAAAGGAAAAGCCCACAGAGGTTGCCAGCAGCGCCCAGTATCACCAAGACATGGCACCTCGCAATACACCAGATTTCAAAAACGGCCTAGTGTTTCACCAAACTCCAAACTAACCACCGCCCCATGCCCTCGCCCCCCGACCCCCCCGCCCCCGACCCGCCCCCGACCCGCCCCCGACCCGCCCCCGACCCTCCCGGCCGGAGCCCAAGGGCCACTTCCGGCCACTTCCGCCCCGCCCAGCCAGCCAGCGCGTGCGCTGTGGAGATGTTTGCGCGCCAGTTCCCAGCGCAGAGGGGCACACCCTGTTTCCGGCGCCCTGATGAGATTCCACAAGGCCCGGCGCCTGATCATGATGTGAGTTCCGGTTGCCGTGCTGAGTCGGAAGTGGGAACCTTTCGGCCCCTGAGACTTGTCGTGTCGTCGCTGGTGGCCCTTCAGGCTCTGGTAAGAGGAAATAGCTTGACGGGAGGGGATCGCTGAGTTTGCGATGAGATTTTCTTCTCCTAGCTGAATGCCACTCCAAGTCTCTGCACTCTTGCCTCCAAAATTGCTTCTCCTGTGCCTTCCTGACCCTTGACCCTCTCCCTCGTGAACTTCGACCCTTTCTTATTTGAGACCCCTTTATGGTGCCCCAGCTTCTGGCACCTCTCCCCCTTTTGCCATTCCCCTCCAGGAACAGGCCACAGTGCTGGCCTTGCGTTATCTTTGACTTCCTTTCTCTAGAACGACGCGGAGTGGGTGGGTCTCCCTCCTTGCCAGGAATCCCTTATGGAACCTGGAGAGATGAAATGCAAAGCGTAAACAACAAACAGCCAGATGTCAGAGAAGGGGGAATTAAGCACGATTCGCAGCAGTGAAACCAGTTGAATACATATGGCAAGATATTGACATTTCTTAAGGCAGGTGATCATTTCACTACTCAAAACTCCCCTGGCACTGTGCTTCGTGCTCCCTCATCAGTAGGTCCTGGAGGACACTGATAAGATTGAGTATCCGCAGCTCAGGAGCTTATATTTGATGGGTCTTCTCTTTGGAATCAGTTTTTTGCTCCCA
The DNA here is from genome assembly GCF_022355385.1 of Mustela nigripes. Taxonomy (NCBI): domain Eukaryota; kingdom Metazoa; phylum Chordata; class Mammalia; order Carnivora; family Mustelidae; genus Mustela; species Mustela nigripes. The sequence goes on along the minus strand of NC_081557.1, from coordinate 91,023,454 downwards.
GAGCAAGGACTCGTTTGGTCTCATTATTTTGGTCTCCTATGAGAACCCTCCTGAGATAAAATGGGACCCGGGAAAGAATGCTTTTGGCGTTTTGTCTTGAGATCCTTCTAGCTTGTTGATCTGTTGTTAGGATTTGTTACCATTCTAGCCAGACGTGAAAGAATTTTGAGGTGGAACGTATAACATTGAAAACATTTTCATTCCTTCTTGGTTTAATGCCTCACCAGGACAGAGACCTTAAAAAGCATGATTCACTATAGCATGATTTTGTCAGTCCAGTTTTACGAAGTAGTCTACGTATTTCCCTAAAAGTAACACCCAAGTCTAATGTTAAAACATTTGTGTGCTCTCCTCTTTAAGAGCTGACAATGGCCCTTAGGGATTAGCAGTACTGTTCATAAACAAAAGAGTGAATGGCAGTAGGGAGGGTAAGAGGATTTTGTAGGACTGGAAGTGAATACTTACTGTAGATATAAAACCTTGCAGTAAGTATATCAGAGTGAAATGTGCTTTTAAGTAGGACATTTTTTTTAAGGTTTTATTTATTTACTTGACAGATAGAGATCACAAGTAGATGGAGAGGCAGGCAGAGAGAGAGAGGAGGAAGCAGGCTCCCTGCTGAGCAGAGAGCCCGACAAGGGGCTCGATCCCAGGATCCTGGGATCATGACCCGAACCGGAAGCAGAGGCTTTAACCCACTGAGCCACCCAGGCGCCCCTAAGTAGGACATATTAAAAAGGAAGCAACTCTGGGGCGCCTGGGTGGCTCAGATGGTTAAGTGTCAGACTGCCTCAGGTCATGATCTCTGGCTCCTGAAATGGAGCCCCAGTTCGGGCTCCCTGTTCGGGGGAGTCTGCTTCTCTCTCTCCCCCCCCCAATGCTCTCCCCACCCCCCAACCCCTGGCTCATGTTCTTGTGTAATCTCTCTCGTAATCTCTCTCTCTCTCTCTAATAAATAAATAAATAAATAAATAAAATCTTTTTTAAAAAAAGAAGGTAATCAAGTCCAAGAGCTCCTAAGGTTTGATGGTGGCACCATCCCAAAGACTGACAACAGAATGGTGCTGTATCTCTGTATGGCAGTGGAAAATAAGAGATTATAAGTAATTGGTGACATTGAATATTAAAATAGACAAAATATTGGGGCACCTGGGTGGCTCAGTCATTAAGTATATGCCTTCGGCTCAGCCCATGGTCCCAGGGTCTTGGGATCAAGCCCCATCTTGGGCTCCTTGCTCAGCAGGAAGCCTGCTTCTCCCTCTCCCACTCCCCCTGCTTGTGTTCCCTCTCTTGTTGTGTCCCTCTCTGTCAAATAAATAAATACATTTTTTTTTTTTTAAATCAGGCTTCCATTTCATCAGACCTGTTGGAGTGGGTGATATCTAGGTACTGTTAAATTTGTGAGACCATCGAACGTATCTTTACTGACATCTCCACAAAGGCTCCCATCATTTTTCCCTTTTTCTGTGAAACTTTTCTGTAAGTGGTTACACAGTATTGGACTATGTAAGTAGTTTTTTCACAGCTTTGAAGCTCATATGAGAAGGATGAACTTAGTAAGGTAGGCAGAAATTTTTTGTTCTTCAAAAAGACATATACCAGAGATGACAAGAGATTTATTTCCATTCTCTATTCTACACATCCTGAGATACCAAAGAGCCTCAAGTGTCTGACCCAGAAGCTTGACCTGCTACTGCAACCCAAGACACACAGTAAAGCCCTTACTTTGAAATAGGATCATGGGTGCCTTCAAAGGAGGTCAGGAGTAATGATATGTAAGATTGAATCATTTAATAAAGATTTATTTGGGACTTTGTGATTGTGATATATAATTCCAGACACAGAAAAAAAACTAATCAGATATGAAATTATACTCAAATTGCTTACTGTCTAGCAAGGTAGAGGTCTGCTTTAGGAATATAATGTAGGAAGTTATAAATCCTATTATAAAATGTAATGGGAAGCTAACGTCTTTTTTTTTTTTTTTAAGATTTATTTGTCTTAGAGAGTGCACATGTGCATGCAGCAGGGAGGGGCAGAGGGAGAGGGAAAGAGAGTCTTAAGCAGACTACAGTTGAGTGTGGAACCTGACATGGAGCTCCGTCCCACACTCTTGAGATCATGACCTGAGCTGAAACCAAGCACTGGACACTTAACCAACTGTGCCATCCAGGCACCTCAGCTTCTTTTTATAATGTAACTGTAATATTGGGAAAGGATAAATCCTGTTTATTTGTCTTGATAGTCTTAGGAGTTTATCTTTTCATATGTTCTGTATTTCTGACTTTCACCTTGCTTCCTTTCTACCTCTTAGAGGTGCAGATAATGCATCTCCTTTGTACTGTTTGTTTTGATTTATTTATTTGAAAGAGAGAGGAGAGAGAGAGAGAGAGCAAAAAAGAGGTGGGGAGAGGCATAGGGAGATGGAGAAGCAGGTTCCCCACCAAGCAGGGAGGCAGATGCAGGGCCTGAACCCAGGACCCTGGGATCATGATCTAAGCTGAAGGAGAGGCTTAACTGACTGAACCACCCAGGCACCCCAAGATTATTTATTTATTTGTTTCTCAAGGAGAGGACACACAAGCAGGGTTGGGGGTGGGGAGCAGCAGGCATAGGGGTAAGCAGACTCCCCGCTGAACAAGGAGCTGAATGTAGGACTCAATTCCAGGACCCTGGGATCATGACCAGAGGCAAAGGCAGTCACTTAACCTACTGAGCCACCCAGGTGTCCCTAAGATTTTATTTTTAAGTAATCTCTACTCCCAACATGGGGTTTCAGCTTAGAAACTCAACATCAGGAGTTGCATGCTCTACTGCCTGAGCCAGTCAGGTACCCCTCAGGCTGTTTTAAAGCCTCTGCCTCCGGCTCAGGCCATAATCTCAGGGTCCTGGGATCGAGCCCTGCATCGGGCTATCTGCTCATCGGCCAGCCTGCTTCTCCCTCTCTCTCCGCCCGCCTCTCTGCCTACTTGTGATCTCTGTCTGTCAAATAAATAAAGTCTTTTTAAAAAAAAATTCAAACTGGCTTACACAGTATAGGGAGATCCGTTGGCTTTTTTTTTTTTTTTTTTAATAACTGAAAGACTCCATCTTTCAACACTGTTTTCCTCTATCTTGACTTAGTTTGGTGCTAGGCTTCTTCTAGATGGTGGAAAAATGGCAATTCCAGGGGGGTTTTTTTGTTTTGTTTTTTGTTTTTTTTTTAAGATTTTATTTCTTTATTTGACAGACAGAGATCACAAGTAGGCAGAGAGGCAGACAGAGAGGGGAAGGGAAGCAGGCTCCCTGCTGAGCAGAGAGCCCAATGTGGGGCTCGATCCCAGGTCCCTGGGATCATGACCTGAGCCGAAGGCAGAGGCTTTAACCCACTGAGCCACCCAGCTGCCCCTCCAGGTTTATTTCTTAACCCTGCTTACCCTTTCTTACCAAGCAGGAAAAAATAGTTCCCTTTTCTGTAGGTTCAGCCAAAGGCCTGAAGCTGGGTGTTCATTGATCCTGATAGGCCTTGCCAGTGTCTTGTGCCCACTCCTCAATCAGTCACTTTGGCCTGAGTATGATGCGTTCTTTTTGGCCAGGCCAGATTTATATGCTCATTCCTAGAGCTAGTGAGTGAGGCCATCCCCTTCTGAACACATGGAGAGGATGGGATGGATCCTCAAAGGAAAAATGTAGGGTGTCATGTTGAAAAAAAGAGGATGTTTCAAAGACAGAAAATGACAAGAGTTCCCTATACTTCTTGCATGCCTCTGGACCTTGGGGTACCTTAAGTTAGAGGTAGGGTGGTAATCAGCCAACAATGAGACAATCGTTAGCATCTCTACGTGAATTAGAGATTAGTTAAGCTTATGCAGTGGTTAAGTGAGGGGGAAGTCCTCTCAAGGAGCATTGTGAATTCCAGCACTAAAGGTGCTATTTTTATTTTTGGGTTATTAAGCTTAACTAAACTATGCATTGCAAAAAATAAAATATATAGAGCAACAGCTAATAGTTCATTTCCTTAAGCAGTAAAGCCCAGAACAATGCTGAGAGGTGACCAGACTGTGTGCCTAAGTCAGTACAGATAATTAGCCATTGCCTCTTACGCAGAAAACACAACCAAGGAGTGTGAAGCAACTGGTGGAGGTGTCTCAGAATTGTCAAGAAGTGTTAGAGTCTCTCTTCCTCCAAAAAATAAGGGTAACTTTTCCGAATTGCATTAGCTTTTGTTGGTATGATTCTGTAGGAGTCTTACCTCAGGAGATTAAAGGTAGACCCAAAAAGTTTTTTTCTCCTTCCCTCATTCTTTAAGGCCTCTGTCCTTTTAGCGGTTCAATATCCTTGTGAGCCGAATATTCATACCATTTGTCTCTTCCCCACCCTTTTCAGGGTTGTATTTCTGTGCTTGTGGTCCTAAAAGTTCAGGAAGGGGAGAAAGCTTTCAGGGCACTCCACTCACGCACTCATCCTGTCGGGCCTCTGAGTCTCCTTGGTGCTTGAATGAGGAAGTGTAATCAGACAGGTGCAAACACAGGCTCGGTCAGCTCCACTAAATACCTTTGAGGTAAATACCTGTTTGCTGTTCCACATTAGGAATTTGGTGTGCGAACAATGAATCTTGGAACACTGAAAAAATAAAATAAAAATTTTTTTAAAAAGGAATTTGGGGCGCCTGCGTGGCTCAGTGGGTTAAGCCTCTGCCTTCGGCTCAGGTCATGATCCCAGGGTCTTGGGATCGAGCCCCGCATCGGGCTCTCTGCTCCGCGGGGAGCCTGCTTAGCTTCCTCTCTCTGTCTGCCTGCCTTTCTGTCTGCTTGTGATCTCTGTCTATCAAATAAATAAATCTTTTAAAAAAATTAAATCTAGAATTAAGCAAAGACCATTTGGTTTTTAGTGGAAGAAATCTCAATTGTTATAAGCCTCAGGGTAGAGATAAATTGCTTAATACATATTTAAAACCCACAACACACTGCTGATTAGGTTCCTGTCCTGATTTGCCGTTCCATGTTTGATGTAGGCTTACAGTTAGTTTATATGTAGCTGAGGAATTCCTGGCTGCAGTATTAAGTCCTAGAAGCCTGAGCAAGCGCCATCTTACTTTCATGGTGCATGAGAGCTAGTTGGCCATCCTAGAAACTTACAAGAAATGTGTAGCTGTTACCCTATTATTTTTCAGTCAGTGCCACATTGTTGTTACAGTGAGTAGATGAGTTCCCTCATTGACTGCAGTAATTCTTTCTGGTTAACCTATTTTTTAAAGGTATGGCAAATAGAAATGTGTCAACAGATAAATGCATTCCAGCTTGAACTTTTTTTTTTTTTAAGATTTTATTTATTTATTTGACAGACAGAGATCACAAGTAGGCAGAGAGGCAGGCAGAGAGAAAGTGGAGGAAGCAGGCTCCCCGCTGAGTGGAGAGCCCGATGCGGGGCTCGATCCCAGGACCCTGAGATCATGATCTGAGCCGAAGGCAGAGGCTTTAACCCACTGAGCCACCCAAGCGCCCCTCCAGCTTGAACATTTTTAAAGCTTTTTGGTTTTAGCCACCCCCAAATCAAGCCAACTTATCCATTTGGTGGGTTTGTAACCATTTTGCCAAAAATATCTTGAATGTTGGAACAGGAATTGGAAGGTCTTACCCAGAGCCTTTTTACATGCGTTGTGTTCACGAAATGGGGAAGGAACCTACTGTAGGTATAATCCCAGCTGTTGTCGTATCCGCCCCTCGGTGTCTGATACCTGTCCTCTTTGCAGCCCCTCCCCCTAGGTCTGCATGGAGGATACTTTAAAGTGAAATGACAGACCAGGAGAATAACAACAACATCTCAAGTAACCCCTTTGCTGCTCTTTTTGGCTCCTTGGCTGATGCCAAGCAGTTTGCGGCAATCCAAAAAGAGCAGCTGAAGCAGCAGTCTGGTAAGTAGGGGAGCCAGTAGCAGCGGAGATGACCTAGATTAGGGTCTTCCCAAGTGAAGTCTTAGGGTCGGTAATTGCAATTGGAATCGACCTGGGGGCAGAGGTCAGGCTTTTTCTTCATTTAGGCATAAATTGGGGTTTTTGTTCATTTTTCTTCTTTGTTTCATTTTTGGGTCCTGTTCCCCCCACCCCACCCCCCTGCCAACTGCATAAGGAGAGACGAGATAACAGGTGGTTCCATAGTAACAGATGCTAGTCGTGATCCCAGTGCTGTCGAGCTGTTTATTTTAAAAATCACCTAGCAAAAGCTCATTTCAATCAATCTTTTTAACATAGGAAGATGAGGTTGTAGCCATAGGTGTAGAAAGCAGGTTACATGTAGCTGTAGAGAGCAGATGTATAAAAGGAAGAATTACAATAGCTTTTTGGCTTTTTGGTAGACAAGTAAGTGAAATTTGTTCTGAAGCTTGGTGCTTCAGAGTTGATCCCAAGCAAAATACCTCTTCTGTTCCATAGAGTGGTCCCTTTCATAGCATAATGCTGTTAGAACAGCTTTCTAAGAAAATCTAATCCTTCGGGAGGGAGACAAACCATAAGAGACTCTTAATCTCTCAAAACAAACTGAGGGTTGCTGGGGGGAGGGGGGTATGTGCTATGGTGAGTGTGTAAGCCTGATGATTCACAGACCTGTACCCCTGTGGCTAATACTACAATATATGTTAATAAAAAATAAAAAATAAAAATTTTAAAAAAGGAAAGAAAATCTGATCCTTTGCCTTAATGTGAAAAAAGAAATCAATAATATCTCACTAGTCAGAAAAATGGGTTTCCTCATTTAGGAGGCCAGTGCCTTATCCATTAGGCAACTGGGGCTGGGTTTCCTCATTTAGGACCAAAATTAAGATTGGGTCTAACTTCCTCCTGTGAGAAGACATATAGCCTAGAGGAATTAATATGGTGTTTCTCAAATTTATTAGTCTTTGGAGGGTAGTCACGATCTTTCAAGCCAGAAATTGCTCCCTTTCTCCCTCTGAAGAAAATAATAGTATTTTTTGGAAAAGAGAAATGTTTGTTTTCCCTTTATTTTGTTTATTTCATAAGTACTGGTATACATAGCTAAGTCGTAGCCTTGCTCCTTTTTCAGGACTGAATAAAAAGGAGGTAAGGGCAAGACAGATGAGTAATGGACAAGTGATAATGAAGCAAAGGGGGAGTATATGTAACATTGACTTTCTACCGTGATAGAATGAGGCAGCTCTGGGTCTCCGTCTGTCTCTTCCAGATTCTTGCATTAGGAGATTGTAGGAGGAAAAAGGGCACGGGGAGTAGGAATATAAGAAAATGGGGAAATGTGATTTATGAGTATGTGGTTGGGAGAAATTTTGCTACAAAGGTTCTTAGCACCTGTCGCTTTCAGGGTTCAGCAGGGAACTTAATCGCATAGGAGTAGAGTGACAGATGCTTGTCCTTCTGGCTGTCAGCAGACTTCAGGCTGGTTAGAGTTGGGAGCGTTGCAGGCACCGAGCCGGGGAATAAATCAGGTACATGCGTTCCTGTTACTATTTTGGCTTCTCCTCGTTTTAGTTTGTTTATACTGAGTTTAGCATGCCACCAGGTCTAACCTGTTTTCCACCAGCAGTTAGAACTCTGCCAAAACCTTTGGCCTCCTGTGTTGAGCTTCACTAAACTCACCATACTAAAGCAACTCTTAACCTCTGAGTGTTTTACCTGGCCTTTCAGAAAATCACTGTCAGTAGAGAGAAGCAGATGCACACGCATGTGGCTTTTGGTAAACAGCACCACACTTGTACTCCTTCAGCCTCAGTTCCATTCCGAGAGGCAACTCTGTCTGCTGACAGCCAGAAGGACAGGCATTCTGTCACATTACTCCTGTATAGTTAAGTTCTCCCCTGAACCCCGAGAGCAATAGGAACTAAGCATCTATGTAGCAAAATTTCCATCAGCCACCTACTCATAAATCATATTTTCCCATTTCCTTATAACTCCTATTCCTCACTCCCCTTTTCCTCCTACGATCTCCTAAGGCAAGGTTGCTTTTTACAGAAATAAAGAGATCCAATCAATAAAAGAAATAGTAACAAATTAGAGGAGGAAAGATTCAGATAAGCAGTTTATATGCAACAATCAAATGACTTTAAAAATCCAGTCTCACTAACAATTGGAGCCCCGCCTAGTAATGCGGGGATATGTTTACTTATGAAATTTGTGAGGGTTTGAGCAGGTGCACTCTCAGAGTGCTGAGGGGTTTGTAGTAAGAGCAGTCTTTCTGAGGATGATTTGGTAATAATGTTAACTTTTAAATGTGCAAACTCTTTAACTTGGCAGTTCTGCTTCTGCAAATTTACCTTACAGAGATATTCACACAGGCGTACAAAAAAGAGTTCTATTTGGTGCAGTAGTGTTCGAAATCATGAAAAATTGGAAACAGCCCCAATGTTCATCAGTTGAGAAGTAGCTATACAAGTCAAAGTGTGTGCATACAATGCAATACAGTGCAGCCATTACACAGAATGAGGTAGGCCTATAAATGACCTAGCAGGGAAGGATGTTGGTGCTGATTAAGTTTTTTTTTTTTTAAGATTTTATTTATTTATTTGATAGACGGAGATCACAAATAGGCAGAGAGGCAGGCAGAGAGAGAGGAAAGGAAGCAGGCACCCTGCTGAGTAGAGAGCTCGATGTGGGGCTCAATCTCAGGACCCTGGGATCAAGACCTGAGCTGAAGGCAGAGGCTTTAACCCACTGAGCCACCCAGGCACCCCGGTGCTGATTAAGCAGGCTAAAAAGCAGTATATATAGTATGATTCCCCCCCACTTTTTTTAAACTGAAAATCCTAGCGATAAACATTAGCACCATAATAAGGGGGGTGAAAAGTCTGAAACACTTTGCTAACTTACATAGTTGTCCATAGGGAATTGGTTCAGAGGAGACTTTTTATATTATGTTTTCATATACAGTTTGGAATTATTCAAATACATGTGTTCTTTAAAATCGGGGTGGGGAAAGCCATATATTTAAAATAATTAAAGGCATATTGGTCTATTACAGGTAATTCTCTGTTCACTAAGATTCTGTAGGGAACGCAATGTTGCTATTTTTGGTAGTATGGAGTGAAAAAATAAAATGGAGTAGGAGGATAACATTTTTGATTTGTAAAATGTGGTGGGATTTACAGCCAGGGATTTCAAAATCCTGTACTTAAGATGTTACGCAATACAACACTCAAGAGAAGAAAAGAAAAAACACACAAATAATCCAGTTTAAAAATGGGCAAAGGATCTCTATAGACGTTTTTCCAAAGAAGACCTATAGCTGACGAACAGGTACACGGAAAGGTACTCAGCATCACTCATCATCAAAGAAATGCAAATCAAAACCAGAATGAGGTATCACCTCATACCTATTAGAATGGCTACTATCAAAAAGACAAGAAATAACAAGTGTCAGTGAGGATGTGGAGAAAGGGAACTCCCTGCCCCCGCCCCAGGTGCACTGTTGGTGAGAATATAAAATGCTGCAGCCACTATGGAAAACATTATAGAGATATTTCAAAAAATTAAAAATAGAACTCCCATATAATCCAACATTCTACTTCTGGGTATTTACACAAAGAAAACAAAACACTAACTTGAAAAGATCTTTGCACCCCTGTGTTTGTTGCAGCATTGTTTATAATAGCCAAGACATGGAAACAGCCTGTGTCTGTTGATGGGTGAATGGATGAATAAAATACGACACACACACATGCACACACCACACACACAATGGGATATTATTGCCATTTGCAGAACATGGATGGACCTGTGTGCAATGAAACCGGTCAGACAGAAAAAGACAAATACAAACAAATGTTCTCAGTTATAGGTGATATCTAAAAAAGAGAGAAAGAAAGCTCATAGATACAGAGAACAGATTGGTGGTTGCCCGGGGTGGGGTAGATACAGGGATCAAAAGGATGAGACTTCAGTTATAAAATAAATAAGCCATAGGGATATAATGAATAGCATGTGACTGTAGTTAATAATAGTATATTGCATATTTGAAAGTTACTAAGTAGATTTTAAAAGTTCTCTTCACAAGAGAAAACAATATTTATAACTATGTTGACAGATTTTACCTAGAATTATTGTGTTGACCATTTTGCAATATATACAAATAGCAAATCATTGTGTTTTATACCTGAAACTAATAAGAATGTTATACGTCATTTTTTAAATGTTACACCTCAGTTTTTTAAAAAAGATGTTGCCTGACTTGAGATGTTCCCTAATTAGATAATTAACTTGTTTCCCATCCAGAATTATCTTTCTCTTGATAACATTTATCATTTTTGATAGTATGCTTGGTTCTCTTAAAGAGAGGAGTTTAACTGTTAATGGCTTACATTTTCTGGCAGATGAACTTCCAGCTAGCCCAGATGACTCGGATAATAGTGTGTCAGAAAGCCTGGATGAATTTGATTACTCTGTGGCTGAGATTAGCCGCTCCTTCCGTTCACAGCAGGAAATATGTGAACAACTCAACATCAATCACATGATCCAAAGGATCTTCCTCATTACTCTGGACAACAGTGAGTTACAGATCTGGAGCTGGTCTGTTCATTACTCTTCCCTTCCTGCTTGGGCGAGGAACTTGCTCTTAGAAACTTATTGTATCTAATGGTTAAACAAACCCACTGTACTCCTTGTGGATGTGACCTAAAAACAGTATTTAGACACAGGTGCAGCTTTGATTACCATTTTGGTACAGACTGGACCATATAGCTCCTTGCCTTTACCACCTTAAAAGGGAAACGTGAGTGGTAGCCAAATCCTTTTTCCTCTCAGAGGTGACCTGAACATTTAGGCGGAAGCCTGACGAGGCATCAGGTCATGTTTTCCCTCTATGTCCTATCTGTGGTTAAACCCCAAAGTAGGTGCTAATATCTGGGATTCATGATGTTAGGTTTATAACAAAACCTGACATGCTCTTTGACTCTTTGAAAAACCTTAAGTCTTTAGATACTGCTTTGTGTGTCAAGATTACCCTGATACTACCTGAGTCAAACTTGGAGTTCAAGAGAAATGCTGTCGAGATCAGTTGTCTGTGTAAGACAGAAGCGTTATCCTTAACCTGCCAGATTAAAATCATTTCCCAGGTGACCCCAGCTTGAAAAGTGGGAATGGCATCCCTAGCCGTTGTGTGTATTTGGAAGAAATGGCAGTAGACCTGGAAGATCAAGACTGGCTTGATATGAACAATGTGGAGCAGGTACCATTTCTGATGTTCCTTTCAAGAGTGCCTTCAGCACAGACTAGCCATGCAGTTGAGCCCTGCTTGTGTTTCTCCAGCTGCAACATTGCTTATGTAACTCTATCTCTTGACATTGTCTGTGGTGTTCCTCTTTGGGGATCTTCTCGTTTACCATGGCCACATATTTGAATTCCTGGAGTGACCTATCTGTGCCTCTCGGATGGCAGTTGTTACCTCTGTCACATGTAGTGGCCTTTTTTTATGTACCTGTTTTATCTCCCCTATCAGACCCTTTAGTTCTCGAGAGCAAGGCATCTTTCCCAAAATCAAAACTGTGTTTTACCTTGTAAGTGCCTAATGAACATTAAAGGAATAAAACTTTAGTAGGACAGACACTTGACAACTTGTAGTTTAACTTTATGTGTTTAAATTATCTTTATATCTTTATATAAGACTGAGTAAGGCCAGCAGTCGCGCAGAGGAGTAAATTCCATGTATAAGTTCAGTCGCTGATTCTCCACACCATTCAGCAAATACTGTTTTAATACATACTGTATGTATGCTAGGCTGTACTAGATACTTGAACTCTATTTGGGAGAACTGAACAGGTGACTTTTGAGCAACATGAGGGTTAGGGGCCATTAAAAATCCACACATAATAAATAAAATCTTAAAAAAAAAAAAAAAAAGAAAATCCACACATAACTTCTGACTCTCCAAAGACTTTAACTAACAGCATACTGTTGCCAGGAAGCTTTATGGATAAGAAACAATAAAGTCAGCTTGGGAAAAGAAAATGTTACAAAGAAAATCAGAAGCGAGAGAAAATGCATTTACAGTGCTGTTTTGTATTTATTGAAAAAATATCCATGTCAAACCCATATAGTTCAAGGATCAACACATACAGTTATATATACCTAATATTTATATATATATACCTAATATTTTCTAAAGTATAAGGGCGGAACTTATATTCCCCTAATATTTTCTAAAGTATAAGGGCGGAACTTATATTCCCCCTTCACTCTACATCCTGTGACTCTGGCAGTAACCTGTGTCAAAATGACCTACATCTTGATGTCCTAAGATTAACTTTGCAGCGGTTTAGCGTTTCGTTTGTTTGCTTTTCTTGAAGGCTGTCTTCGCTCGCTTGCTGCTTCAGGACCCGGGCAACCACTTGATCAACATGACTTCTTCTACGACGTTGAATCTCTCTGCTGATCGAGATGCGGGGGAGAGGCACATTTTTTGTTACCTTTATTCCTGCTTCCAAAGAGCTAAGGAAGAGGTAAGGAATATTTCCCATTGAGAACTGTGTGGTACTCTTGGGTTTGACTTTAACATGGAAGCCAGAGAGTTGGATGAGTGTCTTTTATATCAGTTTATATACATCATAATATATCGGGAACTAGAAATGAGAGGCACTAGGAGTTGTCAAAAGTTTTCATTTGTATTTTCGGTGGCTTGGGGTCTACCCCTTCCCCAGTTAACCAGGGCCTCTTATTCTCCTACAAACCTGAAAAAGTCATACTCTTAAAAAGTTCAGGGGAGGGGGCGGGGAAAGGTGTGATAGACTCATTTCCACTGAGCTGTAAATAACAGAGTGCACTAAGCTTGGTCACTTCAGGATAAGAATTCTAGCAGTTAGGAGATTCTTAACACCAAAGAATGAACTCATACAAATTTTCAAGCATCCACAGGACAGCAGTACTGTTCTGGGGTACATTGTCTTTTTCATTCCATTTGCTGTGGTCACCCTTGTTCAGGTCATAGAGCTAGACTCTCCCCTCTCTTCTTCATTCTATTTCCAGATTACCAAAGTTCCAGAGAACTTGCTCCCCTTTGCAGTGCAGTGCAGGAACCTCACCGTGTCCAATACCCGAACAGTCCTCCTCACCCCAGAGATCTATGTTGACCAGAACATTCATGAGCAGCTGGTAGATTTGATGTTGGAAGCCATCCAAGGAGCCCGTGAGTACATAAGCAAGATCGCTGAGTTTCTACATTTTGGTTTCCAAATTAAAGTTCTTTAATTGCATTAGAAAGCCTCAGAGCCATTATGGTTCCAGAAAGGATAACTTAAGGAAGAAAGCTCATATCTTGACCTCTGGGGTTGAATACCAGTAGAATTATCAGAAGTGTGAGAAGGGTAGAGAGCCTGCGTGTAAAAGCATATAAAAATCGACACAAGCTTCTTTTCCTCTCATTTGTCATCTGTTAGATTTTGAAGATGTAACTGAATTTCTCGAAGAGGTCATTGAAGCCTTGATATTGGATGAGGAAGTGCGCACATTTCCAGAAGTCATGATTCCAGTGTTCGATATTTTATTGGGCCGAATAAAAGATCTAGAACTCTGTCAGATCCTGTTTTATGCATATCTGGATATTCTTCTCTATTTCACTAGGCAGAAGGATATGGCAAAGGTAGGTTTGAAAGTGATACATATGCATTTGCACTGGGGATTTAACGCTTTATGGGTCCCTGTCCTGAACGTGCCGTAATATTACCTGTTGAATTAAAAAAAGATACATTGGTTGTTGTATGGACTTGACTCTTTGAGATCCTCTCACCCCACTACCTTTATCTCCTCATACAGACGAATAAGTAGGACTTGTTTTCTCCTTTAGGTTTTTGTAGAGTACATTCAGCCCAAGGACCCTAGCAATGGGCAGATGTACCAGAAGACCTTGCTGGGAGTAATCCTGAATATCTCCTGCTTATTAAAGACTCCAGGTGTAGTAGAAAATCACGGCTACTTCCTGAATCCATCTCGTTCCAGTCCCCAGGAGATCAAAGTGCAAGAGGCCAACATCCATCAGGTGGAACTGTTTACCACTGTCTCCCAGCCCCCTAATCCTAGGTGAAGTCGCGTTTCCTCGGGAAGCAGATGCAGATAAGGCCGCTTGAGCCTCTTTGGGGAAGCAGATCAATCTGCTTGGCTTTCTACTGTAATCACGTAAAGAAATTGTCCTCTTTTCAGCCCAGGCTCAGGGCAGAGGAGAAGCCGGTACACAGTTTAAGAATAAGCTGCTGCGGCTCTTTGCGCGGTGCTGGGGCCCAGCCACTTCCCCTCAGCCCCTGCTGTTGACACCAAGCTGTCTCTTACGACCTGGGCTCCTAAAATCTTCCAACTGAACTCCAGCATATAAACCGATTTTTTTTCCTTTTCTTCCTTCCACCAACGTCCTCTCCATTTGGGCTTCTTAGTGAGAATTCCAGCAGAGGTCTGGCCAACATGAGGCAGTAAGTGGTTGACCCATTTAGGCAGGAATTGGCAAATCACTGCAGTGGCCAGATCCGGCCTGCCACCTGTTTTGGTAAATAGTTCTGTTGAACACAGCCTTGGCCGTTCATACGCATGTTGTTTATGGCTTGATTTTATGCCACAGTGGTAGAGTTGGAATAGTTGCCACAGTCAGCATATAGCTTGCAAAGCCAAAAATATTTATCATCTGGCCCTTTGCGGACAAAAATTTACTGACCCCTAAAGCTATGTAAATGCTGTCTGCAGTTTGGCAGCTCATCGGGGAATCAATCTCCCATAAATGCTCAGAAAGAAAAAAAATTTTTTAATCAGAACTGGGGTATAAAGCAAAGGGAGAGTGAGAGAGAAGATTAGGATTAGGATATTTTTGGAAATTGCCAGTGGCTAAGGTTTGGGAGAAACAAATATGAGGATTGTGAAACTGGAATGTTCTGTGGTTGTGTTTTCTGGTTAAACAGTTCATGGCTCAGTTCCATGAAAAGATCTACCAGATGCTGAAGAACTTACTCCAGCTCTCTCCAGAAACCAAACACTGTATCTTGTCCTGGCTTGGAAACTGTTTGCATGCAAACGCAGGCCGCACCAAGATTTGGGCCAATCAGATGCCAGAAATCTTCTTCCAAATGTATGCCTCGGATGCCTTCTTTCTGAATCTGGGTGCTGCTCTCCTGAAGCTATGCCAGCCGTTTTGCAAACCCAAATCCTCTCGGCTCCTCACCTTTAACCCCACTTACTGTGCCCTGAAGGAGTTGAATGATGAAGAACGAAAAATTAAAAATGTGCACATGAGAGGTAGGGGGGAACTGGGCTTCTCAAGATGTGTGCACACGCGCGTGCTCGTATGTGTATGTGTGTGTGTAACATCTAAGACATCACTTTTATCCGTTTTCACAAAGGTGCCTCTTTCTCAAGATGAGGCAAAAAGCAAAGCTACTATAAATTTTAGGAAGACAGATGTCTAAAATGGTAGTTTTTAGATATTGTCCTTTCGTTAGATTTTCTTTCTGAATTTAGCAGCCTTTGGGTATTGATTGATTCATTCTTTGTAAAAATAATAAAGCGCAGTCACTGTTTGGTCTTTCAACTCAAAGCCTCCAGAAGAAAGCAGATATATGAATAGATAATCATAATACGGATAGGGCTAAACAGTGGGGGCACAAAGGAGAGAGTGAATAATAAATTCTACAGAAGTTGGAAGTCTTTGTGGCCGAGTCTTGAAAGATGAGTTGGGTTTAAAGTACAAAGATACAAAGCTGTGAAAGGCTTTATTGGGGAATAGTGAGAAGTTCAGTGGGAGTGCTAGGTGGGAAAGGAGTATGGGAATTGGCAGGAAATGAGTCTAGGGAGGAAAAATATCGGGGCCAGTTCAGAGAAAACTCAATGCAGAGAAGTGAAAAGAAGAAAACAAGTCACTCAAAGTGAATAATTCTTGAAAAAAAAATTAAGAACTCCTCTTAATTTTGGTGTATTTCCTCCGTTTTATGACTCTTCTAATCCTAAAAGCAATATATAGTCAACAGGAAATCTGGAAAATCACAAATAGATAGAGATGATGCACTGTTATCACTTGGCAATATTGACAGTGTTTCCTACATTTGTTTTTAAAAAGAAATTACTAGAAAAAAAAAAAAACTCTCATTGTAGCAGTATGGAAGTTAAGCTAGAATAAGGGGACACTGGATACCCAGGACAAAAGTCTGGGGCAAGTCATTTACTGTTCCTTTTACCTTCTTTGAGGTTTGGACAAAGAGACTTGTTTGATCCCAGCTATGCAGGAGCCAAAGTTCCCCCAGAACTACAACCTTGTGACAGAGAACCTTGTCCTGACCGAGTACACCTTGTACTTAGGATTTCACAGGTAACTGCTCTAATGTCATTCAAAAACTGTTTCGTGGGGTTACAAACCAAAAGGTTGAAAGTGAGCCTCACTTCATTCTAAAGGCTCCCATTAGGATCTAAAAGGAACGGGGTTTTATATGTACTTTGTCGTATTTATGTGAATTGCCTTTGTCCAGATTACTTTACTTTACTTTTCATTTTTTACTTGCTATGCTAATTAAAATTAAAGACACTAGTATTGTTCACTGAACATGAAAATTTTTTAAAAGATTTATTTCTTTATTTTAGAGAGAAAGAGAGCAGGGGAAGGGGCGGGGAGGGGTGGAGAAAGAATCCTCAAGCAGACTTCCCTGCTAAACGTAAAGCCTGACTCAGGGCTCCATCCTACAATCCTGAGATCATGACTGCAGCCGAAATCAAGAGTTGGACTCAACCAGCTGAGCCACCCAGGGGCCCCCAAACTTGCAAAAAAAAATTTTAAGATTTTATTTATTTAACAGAGCACAAGCAAAGGGAATAGCAGGCAGAGGGAGAGGAAGAAGCAGACTCCCCCACTGATCAGGTAACTCAATGTGTGACTCGATCCCAGGATACTGGGATCATGACCTGAGCCAAAGGCAGAGCTTAACCGACTGAGCCACCCAGGTGCCCCGAAACTGGCAAATTTTTAAATCACTATCTTCCTATTGTGATCTGTGAAAGTGGAATTCTTTTAACTTTTCACTGTCTGCTCTTGAATTTTCATTACTTACTACTCTTGATGAAAAAGACCAAGCTCTAGTCTGTGATACAGAGACAAAACTGACAAAATTAAAGAAATGTTTGGGGCTCGAGCATATACGCGCATGCACTCTCTCTCACTCTCTTTAAAATTAAAAAAAAAAAAAAATTTAAAAAGAAGAAGAAATGAAATGTTTATCAGGAATACCAATAAGATCAGTAGGACCACAAAAGATTTATATATCAAGGATCAAAAGGATTCTAGAAGCATGAAAATGTAAGAACTAGAGTTCTGGTTCTGGCAGGCCATACACCATTTTGTGATTGTTTCTGTCCTCTGGTTTAGCTGAACATGACTGCAAGTTTAACTAAGGAAGTTGTTAAAGGGGCACCTGGGTGGCTCAGCCCTTAAGCATCTGCCATCAGCTCAGGTCATGATCCCAGGGTCCTGGGATTGAGCCCCACATCGGGCTCCCTGCTCAGCACTGCTTATCCCTCTCCCACTCCCCTTGTATGAGTTCGCTCTCGCTGTGTCTCTTTCTGTCGAATAAATAAATAAAATCTTTAAAAAAAGAAAGTTGGTACAGTCCTTAGGAAGAGGTACTGAGAATAGCAGTTATTAATGTCTTCTCAGGATATTTACATTGATTGGCACAGAGGATTTTTTAAAACTCAGTGAATTTCTAGAAAAATGAAATTCTGTCTTTATTAGTTTTTCTATCCCAGTCATCGACATTTTAAATGACAAAATAGGTAACGCAGCATATGTTTAACCTGCTCAGCCACCGACATTCAGACGTAGAAATGACTGTCATCTAGACTCCCCGTATTGGCTTGCTAACCGTAGACATTGTCTACAGGGCCAAAGAAGATGACTTTGGACTGTATCCATAGAGACAACTATCCGTAACATTGAATTACGGGGCTTCCTTTCATTAGAGAACATTTGGCTGACCCTTTGTAAAGAATAATGTGATTTTATATTGAACAACAAAGGACTAGAAGCTTTTTCTTAGGTTGCATCCCAGGAGGCTACCAGTTTATATGTGGTCGTTACTAACTTAGAGTCCTTCTCCTCAAGCTTTTGTTCTCAACTAACTGTAGAGAAACTGTCCGTATAATATATCCAGGTACAATCATTGCAACTGTGCAGTGTCAGACTATCCTGTTGGGCTCTCTTTGTACTTTATCTAATCGTTACTTATTTTACATGGTAACAGCCCAATCTACACCCTCTTCAAGAAAGCTACTGGTCTTTGGATGGTGCTTTCATCTAAAGGCTGCTATTTATAGTTAGTGTCATTTATGTCAAATACTTGGTGACGTTTTCCCAGAGCTATAACCCCTGCCCCTGTCCTGTCAGTAAGTTGTGCGAGTGCCTTCTGTGTCACCACATTCGCAGCTCCCTATATCGTGAAAGAGGATACTTGGATAAATAAATGAGGGTTTGTTTTTCTGGAGCAATCTGTACTCAGCTGTCCTGTATGAGCCTCCTGACCCAATCTCTTCTTCTTTCTTGGGGGCAGGTTGCATGATCAGATGGTAAAAATCAACCAGAACCTGCATCGGCTGCAGGTTGCCTGGCGAGATGCTCAGCAAAGTTCTAGCCCTGCCGCTGACAACCTTCGTGAGCAGTTTGAACGGCTGATGACCATCTACCTTTCTACCAAGACTGCCATGACGGAGCCCCAGATGCTACAGAACTGTCTCAACTTGCAGGTGTCCATGGCTGTTCTGCTCGTCCAGCTGGCCATAGGCAATGAGGGCTCACAGCCAGTTGAGCTAACTTTTCCTTTGCCAGATGGCTACAGCTCTTTGGCTTATGTGCCAGGTAAGCAGGCTCTTCCTTGGGAACTGCCTATTTATAGCTAGCTAAGTTTCACCGGGTCACTTCGGAAGTTTAACCATCAAAGTACCCGTCCTTAATGATCACTCAACTGTTTTTGGAGAAATAACTCGAATTTATAGATAATATCTACTGGTCAAAGGATGGGGGAACCAACAGCTTTTTCCTCAGCCTTGTGTCCCCACTTCTGTGTGTATCAGAAAATAATCCTCAAAGGATTAAGTGCTGCCAGGGTTTTCAGAGCTGTTAGTTTTAGCATTAATATTGTTTCCATTGTCCATCTTCTAAATTTATCTGTCCGGCTCTCCCTGTGCTCTTCTTTAGGGGAAGAAAAACTGTGATCCCCTGTTGGTTAAGGAGATTGTGTATGTAGGTTTGTCGGTGAGGAGTTGGCAGATGCTGTCTATTAGAATCAGGTTGTATGTTCTTGATCACCGTATTGGTCATCTGTTGCTAAATAACAGATCATCCCAAAACGTAGCACCTAAAACAAATGTCGTCTTACACGTATTCTGTGGGTCAGGAGTCCAGGAGTGGCTTGACCGCATGGTTCTGCCTCTGGGTCTCTTCGGCGGCTGTGGCCGAGCTGGTTCTGCCTCTGGGTCTCTTCATGCGGCTGTGGCCGAGCTGTCGGTCAGGGCCACAGGAATCTGAGGCCTTGACCAGAACTGGAGGATCTGCTTACAAGCCAGGTCATGTGGTTGTTGGCAGACCTCATTTGTTTACTGGCCCCTTTTCCAGGTCACACAGATCTCTCCCTAGTACTGTTCGTGATATGGCAGCTGGCTTCCTTGAGAGCAAGGAAGCTATAGGCTTTTATAACCTCACCATGGAAATACATATACCATTGCTGCTATATGCCTATCCTCTGGGCGAGTGTAGGGAGGGACACACAAGGACATGAATACCAGGAAGCAAAGACAATTGGAGGACCATCCTTGAGACGGATGACCAGAGTCATCTAATGTATTCATCTTTGTTGGAGATTCTTTATCCATCTAAAGGGTTATTTAATGCACAGTTAACCTTGAGTGTGAAATGAATGTCTATCAGTGTACCTTTTTAAGTTGCACTGGTGTGTGAACAGTATTTTGTGTCTCTGCTATTTTCATATTGAATTGGATAGAAATAAAAATTGACTTACCCTTCCTTTTTTTTCCAAAGACTTTATTTATTTGACAGAGACAACAGCAAGAGAGGAAACATAAGCAGGGGAAGTGGAGAAGGAGAAGCAGGCCTCCCACCAAGCAGGGAGCCCAGTGCGGGACTCAGTCCCAGCACCCTGGGATCGTGACCTGAGCTGAAGGCAGACAATTAATGACTGAGACCCCCAGGCGCCCTGAAAAATTGACTTACCTTTAAAGGAGAGTCTGCATTTATGACCTTGTCTCCATTCTTAGTACCTACTAGGACATTTGGGACTTTTTAACCTTCATTAGGTAGAGCAAAAGGGAGGAATTTCAATATTACTTAATACAGAAAGTCAGATGTTTCACTAATTGCAGTAAATGTTTTCTTTTTCAGAATTTTTTGCAGATAACTTGGGCGATTTCCTCATTTTTCTCCGCCGCTTTGCCGATGACATCTTGGAGACATCTGCCGACTCTCTAGAACATGTTCTTCACTTTATTACGATTTTCACTGGAAGCATAGAAAGGTGAGGTTTTGGAAGCTTGGCTCTGATACCACTTAGAGGTGCAGAGCATTCAGAAAACTTCTCAACCAAGAACACACAAGCCTGAATCAGAAGGGCTTGCCTTCAGAAGTGGGGTTAACACTAATGAATCACCTGACCGTGCTTGCGGCTAGCTGGAAATTCCCCGTCTTGAGAGGCATAACAAGCCAAGGACTTTGCCTACAAAGAATCCAAACGTGCTTGTGAGAGAACCAGTGGGAATTCCACTGCAAGTGGCTGGTTAAAATAGTTACCTTAATGCCAAAAACCTTACCAGTGCAGGTAGTTCTGTATGGTCACAAAGTTTACCCTTAACGTTCTGAGTTGCATGAGCAGTCAACACAGGTAAATGCTTTCACATCTCATCTTCTCATTCAGAGCTTCTGCTCCCCTTTCTCAGGGATGCTCACTGACCTGTAGAGTTGCTTCCCTGGAGTTTTTGGTGTCAGGCCAAAGGAAACCGTGTGTGCAAATGGAATGATGCGCAATGCCCTGAGCCGTGTCAGTGAGAAGTAGGTAGAAGCCAGTCCTTCCCTGAGCTGAGTAGACCCAGGGAGAAGTCATGAGCCAACTAGGATTTATCAGGCACACGTGCTGTCCAGCGTCAGTAATGTAGAACTGCAGCCTGACCCTGGCCCTCAGGAAACTTAGAAAGGCAGGTTTCTCCTCGATGAAACTGTCAGGGAATGTAAGCAGTAAACAGTAGATTATTATAGAAGAGTAAACAGAATGGCTAGACATTATAGAGAAACTTGAGTACTCATCCTCATACTTGGCCGGCTGTGATCTCAAAAGTTAAATGATGTCGTACCCTACGTTACCCACAGAAACTGACAGCCTGGACAAGACAGAACCCTCTTTTCTCTTCCAGCAGTGGTTCCTCATGTGGAGAAAATTGTCATCAGTTTGAGAGTTAACTTTTCTACCTGCTCAACTGGCTTTCTGTCCTTTGTGCAGAATGAAGAATCCTCACCTAAGGGCCAAACTGGCTGAGGTATTGGAAGCAGTGATGCCCCACCTGGACCAGACGCCAAATCCCTTGGTAACCAGTGTGTTCCACCGGAAACGTGTGTTCTGCAACTTTCCCTATGCAGCCCACCTTGCAGAAGCGCTAATCAAGGTGTTTGTGGACATTGAGTTTACAGGTAAAGCAGTCCAGAACTGAGAAGCAGATCCCTAGTGGAGTCTCCTAGCTTGATCAGTATTTAATGTCAGAAAAATAGCATCAGCCATCAGTTATGGAATATCTATGTGCCAGCCTTGATGCTAAGTGCTTTTTCTTACATTGTTTCATTAATTTGTCACCATCTGGCAAGTTTTACTACATCATCCCTGTTGTACATATAAGGACATGAATGCTTGAAAAGATAATTTGTCTGTGTCATACAACTAAGTGGTAGAATCAGGCTGATTCTGTCTCCCCTCAAAAAGAAAAACAAGGGTGGGGGCGTTGCCTGGGGTGGATCAGTTGGTAAGCAGTTGACTTTGGCTCAGGTTATGATCTCAGGGTCCTGGGTTGGAGGCCCATGTCAGGCTCCACTCAGCAGGGAATCAGCTTCTCCCTCTCCTTCTGTCCCTCCCCCAACTCTTGCTTCTCTTTTTCTCTCTCTCTCTCTCAAATAGATAAATAAAATCTATGGGGATGCCTGGGTGGCTCAGTCAGTTAAATGATTACCTTCGGCTCAGGTTGTTATCATAGGGGTCCTGGGATCGAGTCCCACATCAGGCTCCTTGCTCTGTGGGGCGCCTGTTTCTCCCTCTGCCTGCCACTTCCTCTGCTTGTGCGTGTGCATACACTCTCTCTCTGACAATAAAAAGAATCTTTAATTTAAAAAATCTAAAAAGACCCACATACTCTTATCAATTTTATTACATGCTTGATTTATGTTCCAGCAAAGTATCCTGTTCAGTTACAACCTATGTCTTTTTTCTTTTTCTAGTGGGGGTTGGGGAGGGGCAGGGGAAGAGGTAGAGGATGAACCTTAAGCAGGAGCCACACCAGTGTGGAGCCTAGTGCGGAGCTCAGTCTCACAACCCTAAGGTCATAACCAACTGACTCACCTAGTCACCCCGACCCCAAGTACTTATTTTTATCTGCCTCAAAATTGCTGAGTAGTGGGACAGTTTTTTCTTTTTTCTTTTTTTTTTTTAAAGATTTTATTTGTTAGAGAGAAAGATCACAAGTAGGCAGGCAGGCAGATGGGGAGAGGGAAGCAGGCTCCCCACTGAGCAGAGAGCCTGATGTGGGACTTGATCCCAGGACCCTGAGATCATGACCTGAGCCGAAGGCAGAGGCTTAACCCACTGAGCCACTCAGGCACCCTATCTTTTTTTTTTTTTTTTTTTTTAAGTAAACTTTGTCTCCAACATGGGGCTCAAACTCACCACCCTGAGATCAAAAGTAAACTGTACCCCATCTCAACCAGTAAATAATATATGTTAGGCACTTATACAAGACCCCTTTTAAAAGAGATGTTCTAAATTAAAAAAATAAAAGTTGTCCTACCATCAGGTAGGATGGTATTTGTTTTTGTTTGTTAACAAATACAGTTAACATTTAAAGAGATAGTTAACATTGTTCTGAGTGCCTTTCCTATTTAAGTCTTGGTTTTGTCACTTGCTCACCTCTGAGCCTTAGTGTCCTCATCTATAACATGGGGTGAAGTGACAACTAATGAGATAGTTCATGTAAATCTTCCTAATACATACACAGTCACACAGTGAATCACTGCAGTTATCTCATTATATGACCATTTCAACCCTTTACATGCGATTCTAATTCCTGTTTTATTTCTGAGCAAGTTGAAGTTTAAAAATATTAAGAGACTTGAAATAAGTAGAGCCAAAGGGAAAACCTATATATTCTGACTCCAAATCCCATATTCTACTTTCATTATATGACCCAAGCTACAAAGATGGGGCAGTTCCTTTGATTGGTCAAAACAGTATAAGCCTCAGGTTTTTAGCCCCTGACCTGATTTTTCAGGGTTACTAAGAGCCAGTTCATCTTGCAGCTGGAATGTTGTCTATGAGGAACATGGAGGTTACTTAATATCCTGTTCAGCACGTGGCTGTCACTGCCACAACAGTCAGTTTGGAGGCCTCATTCAGAGTCTGATAAGACTTTACATTTGGATATGGAAGTATTTGTTTCCCCTGGCTTTTAGTGGACAGCTTGGTCCTTGTCCTTTTCTGCATGTGGCATCTTTTATGTCTGTCTCCCTCTTTTCTTTTCTTTTCTTTTTTTTTTTTTAATTTTTAATTTTTATTTATTTATTTATTTGCGAGAGAGCACAAGCTGTGGGGAGGAGGCAGAGGGAGAGGGAAAAGCAGGCTCCCTGCTGAGCGGAGAGCCCGATGCGGGGCTCGATCCTAGAACCCCGAGACCACGACCCGAGATGCAGACAGATGCCTAACTGACTGAGCCACCCAGGCGCCCCGTCTGTCTCCCTCTTATTCTGTTAGTAAGGACATAAGTAAACACTTGGCTGTCATTCTGGGCCTTTGTAAACTCCCAGGGCAGATATTACCAGTTGTCTTGACACATTCAGAATAAAAGAAAATGGCTTCCCAGGCATAAACTCTTATCTTTCTCTAGTAGCACCACCTTTGCTGGGTTTTTGCTCTTACCCTATTCCAGGAGACCCCCATCAATTTGAACAGAAGTTTAATTACCGACGTCCCATGTATCCCATCCTAAGGTACATGTGGGGAACAGATCCCTATCGAGAGAGCATTAAGGTGAGAGAGTTTTTGGTGAAGCCAAAGCTGAGTTCTCTGAGTTTTACTTCAGATATGCCCCACTGAGTTGTGGTTCGGTACTAAAATGGTTTTGTCTTGGGCTGGGACTTAACAGGATTTGGCTGACTATGCCTCTAAGAATTTAGAAGCCATGAATCCCCCGCTTTTCCTCCGCTTTCTTAACCTGCTGATGAACGATGCCATCTTTCTCCTGGATGAAGCCATACAGGTAAGAATAAGTAAATTAAAAAACTTTAGGGATGCATGGGTGGTTTAGTTGAGTAAGCGTCTGCCATCCTCTCGGGTCATGACCCAGGGTCCTGGGATCGAGTCCTGGACTGGGCACCCTGCTCAGTGAGGAGCCAGCTTCTCCCTCTCCCTGCCATTCCCTCTGCTTGTGCTCGCTCGCTCTCTCTGACAAACAAATAAATAAAATATTTAAATAACAATTCTTTAGGACAGATTTAACTGCCCTTATCAAATAATAAATACATACTTTTTACCTTCAGATTAGAATAGAGCAGTCTTGGGACATCTGAGTGGCTCAGTCAGACTTCACTTCAGGTCACAATCTCAGGGTCCTGGGATCGAGTCCTACATCAGGCTCCCTGCTCAGTGGGGAGCTTGCTGCTCCCTCTCCCTCTAACGCTTGCCCTTCCATTTGTGCTCTTTGTCTCTCAAATAAACAAATAAAATCTTAAAAAAAAAAAATGTTAGAATAGACCAATCTTTATGCCCATAGTACCAGTTTGGACACCAAAAATTTGTGAGAAGTAATGTACCATGAACCTTGCCATTACAGAGGTTGATAGATATTATTACATTAGAGACCAATATCAAGGGTCATTGAAGCCTCATAAACTTGGGCGATAAAGTGGAAAAGAAAGCTAAAACTAAGGTAAACCAGCATGATTAATCATGCTAGCAGCACAGAAGGAAATCCGAAGACCTCGCATTTGGTCAATAACTTTCTTTTTTTTTTTTAAAAAAAGATTGTATTTATTTATTTGAGAGAGAGACAGTGAGCGAGAGCATGAGCGAGGAGAAGGTCAGAGGGAGAAACAGACTCCCTACGGAGCCGGGAGCCCGATGCGGGACTCAATCCTGGGACTCTGGGATCATGACCTGAGCCGAAGGCAGTCACTTAACCAACTGAACCACCCAGGCGTCCCTGATCAATAACTTTCAACCATTGTCCATCCCAACCCATGAGTAACAGTGACTCACTAAGGCAATGATTCTTATTCCCTTCCTGAAAGATTCTGATTCTTGTGCCACTACTTGATAAAAACTCTCTGGTTTTGGTTATTTTTTCATATAAACACTGCAGGTCACCAGACTCTTCACCTATCCGTAGGCTCTCACATCTTTACATTTGAAACGTGTGTTTCCCAAAGTCTTCACCTGGGTGCCTGTCACCAGCTTCAGTGCATCATATCCTTACTCGTTCCTCATGGAGCTGCTTTTTGCTCATATTAAAAACTCCCCTAGGGGGCGCCTGGGTGGCTCAGTTGTTAAGTGTCTGCCTTCAGCTCAGGTCATGATCCCAGAGTCCTTGGATCAAGCCCCACAGCGGGCTCTCTGCTTTGTAGGAAGCCTGCTACTCCCTCTCTCACTCCCCCTGCTTGTGTTCCCTCTCTAGCTGTGTCTCTCTGCCAAATAAATAAATAAAATCTTTAAAAAAAAAAAAAAATACAACTTCCCTGGGGTGCCTGGGTGGCTCAGTTGGTTAAGCATCTGCCTTTGGCTCAGGTCATGATCCCAGGGTCCTGGGATCAAGCCACATATCAGACTCCCTGTTCGGCAAGCCTGCTTCTCCTTCTCCCTCTGCCTACTGCTCCCCCTGCTGTGCTCTCTGTCAAATAAATAAATAAATAATCTTAAGAAAGGGGCACTGAAAGAAACCCACTGGGTGGCTCAATGGGTTAAGCCTCTGCCTTTGGCTCAGGTCATGATCCCAGGGCTCTGGGATCGAACCCCAAATGGGGCTCTCTGCTCAGTGGGGAGCCTCCTTCCCCCTCTCTCTGCCTGCTGCTCTGCTTACTTGTGCTTACTCTCTGTGTGTCAAATAAATAAATAAAATCTTAAAAAAAATAAAAAAAATCTTAAGGAAAAAAAGTTCCCTTATCAGTGGTGACCGCTGTAAGAAAGCTAAGGCAGTGGCCCAAAGGTGCATGAGGCAGGTAAGCCATGCAGGTGGCCTGTGGGATAGCCACAAGCTCCTCATACTGATTTGCAGTCCCCCAGTAACATACATACAGACATACATAGGTACATACATTTATTTATTTGTTTATTAAGATTTATTTATTATTTGACAGAGAGAGACACAGGGAGACAGGGAACACAAGCAGGGGGGAGTGGGAGAAGGAGAAACAGGCTTCCCACTGAGCAGGGAGCCCAATGTGAGCTCAACCTCAAGAACCTGGGATCGTGACCCGAGCCAAAGGCAGATGCTTAACGGCTGAGCCACCCAGGCACCCCAGTAACTTGTATTTAATCTGTGAGGAGAGTTCTTGCTTTTTTCATAGTCCCATACTTCTTGATTTTAGATAGGCTTTCATGGAAAACACGAGCAAGTCCTTTAATAAATAGACCCTTCTGAGCAAGAGCTCAGATACAAAGAATGATACCAGATGGCATTGTCATAGGACTGCAAGAATGATGAGAAGTAGACAGTTTTTAATATTTATGCTTCTCCTTCCAGACATCTTGCATACTTGATAGAGCTTTGTTTTTTGAAAGGCAGTTTGGGGTTTGGTTTTGTTGGGACTTTTGGAGGTTTTGGGGGGTTTTTTTGTTGTTTTTGTTGTTTTTCATTTTTTAAGAAGGATTTGTCCCTTTTTTTCATTTCAGCCTGTTTATTTTTGCCTGGATTTCAGACACGATACTATTTATCCTCCTTTCTATTTCAGAGACTGTAATACTCACATGGAACAAATGAGTAAAACAAATCTATATGGAACCTCAGCCCTATGCTGAGAAGTAAAGGCTCACATTTCTTACATAGTCCCCCGTTTTCCTGGTTACTAAACTAGATTTTAGGGATGTCTGGGTGGCTCAGTTGGTTAAGTATATGCCTTTGGCTCAAGTCAGCATCCCAGGGTCCTAGGATGGAGTCCCACATAGGACTCCCTGCTCATCAGGGAGCTTGCCTCCCCCTCTGCCTGCCAGTCCCCCTATTTGTGCATGCTTGCTTGCTCGCTCACTCTCTCTCTGACAAAAAAATAAATAAAATCTTTTTTTTAATTAATATAAAGACAAACTAGATTTTAAATAGAACGGCTTATAAATAAATAAATAAATAAATAAATAGAAGGGCTTAAGGGGCTGGATGGCTTAGTTGGTTGAGCATCCAACTCTTTAAAGACTTTATTTATTTGGGGCGCCTGGGTGGCTCAGTGGGTTAGGCCGCTGCCTTCAGCTCGGGTCATGATCTCAGGGTCCTGGGATCGGGCCCCGCATCGGGCTCTCTGCTCAGCAGGGAGCCTGCTTCCCTCTCTCTCTCTCTGCCTGCCTCTCTGTCTACTTGTGATCTCTCTCTGTCAAATAAATAAATAAAAATAAATAAAATCTTTAAAAAAAAAAAAAAGACTTTATTTATTTATTTGACAGACAAAGATCACAAGTAGGCAGAAAGGCAGGCAGGAAGGGGGGAAAGCAGGCTCCCTGCTGAGCAGAGAGCCTGATTCGGGGCTCGATCCCAGGACCCTGAGATCATGACCTGAGCCAAAGACAGGCTTAACCTTAACACTGAGCCACCCAGGCACCCTGAGCATCCAACTCTTAATTTTGTCTCGGGTGGTGGGGTCAAGCCCCATGTCACACTCTGCATTCAACAGAGAATCTACTTGAGATCTCTCTCCCTCTGCTTCTGTCCCTCTACCTGTTCTCACGCTCTTGCAGATAAATAAATTGTAAAAATTTAAAAATTAATATAACCACTGAAATATCATCTTCTCTTCAACTGTACTTTCTTCTCTGATACATTTCACCTCTGGTTTCTGTAGTATTTGAGCAAGATAAAGATTCAACAGATTGAGAAAGACCGAGGTGAATGGGATAGTCTGACTCCAGAAGCCCGCCGAGAGAAGGAGGCTGGCCTACAGATGTTTGGACAGCTGGCACGTTTCCATAACATCATGTCCAATGAAACAATTGGTACCCTTGCCTTTCTGACATCAGGTAAGGACAAAGCACTGTGTTCCCAAAAAATCCAGTGGTCAAGATCTGCTTCATTTGACGGATCAGCCCTGCTGAAACTAAGAAGTCAGACTCTGGCAATAGTATTCTACACAATGTGAGAGGGAAATGAACCACTAGAGAAGCTTCAAGAAGGATGATGCCCAGGGCACCCAGATGGCTCAGTCAGGCATCCAACTCTTTTTTTTTTTTTTTTTTTTTAAGATTTTATTTATTTATTTATTTGACAGAGAGAGATCACAAGTAGGCAGAGAGGCAGGCAGAGAGAGAGAGAGAGAGGAGGAAGCAGACTCCTCCCCGCCGAGCAGAGAGCCCGATGCGGGACTCGATCCCAGGACCCTGAGATCATGACCTGAGCCGAAGACAGCGGCTTAACCCACTGAGCCACCCAGGCGCCCAGGCATCCAGCTCTTGATCACACAGCTCAGGTCTTGATCTCAGGGTCATGAGATCACATGACCACATAGACTATGCGTTGAGCTCCACACTGGACACAGAGCCTACTTAAAATTAAAAAGAAGATGCCTGTTGAAATGAGAAACATTCACCCTCACACAGCTTGCCAGAAAGCATAAGTTAGTATAATTTTTCTTGAGAACAAGTTAGCCATATAAATATATCTGGGGGAGAGTGTGTGTATTAACCTGAAAACATTCTTGAACTCTAGTTAAATGTGGTAGATCAAAGACACTTACCTGTACTCCCTCTCAAGCTACAGTATCCAGTTTGGTGGCCACTTGCCACATGTGTTTATTAGGCATCTTTTTTTTTAAGATTTTATTTATTTATTTGACAGAGAGAGATCACAAGTAGGCAGAGAGGCAGGCAGAGAGAGGGGGAAGCAGGCTCCCCGCTGAGCCGAGAGCCTGATGCAGGGCTCGATCCCAGGACCCTGAGATCATGACCTTAAAGATTTTATTTATTTGTTTGACAGAGAGAGCTACCACAAGTAGGCAGAGAGAGAGAGAGGGAAACAGGCTCCCCGCTGAGCAGAGAACCCAATGTGGGGCTTGATCCCAGGACCCTGAAATCATGACCCGAGCCAAAGGCAGAGGCCTAACCCGCTTAGCCACCCAGGTGCCCCAAGACTTAGAAGTTTTTTGTTTTTTTTTTTTCATGCCATAAGTTTATTTACAAACATATTGAGTATGCTGAATTCAAGAGTTTGATCCATTTTTCAAAGAGACTGCACCTCTTAAAATGTTCCTTTCCACATCTGTTTGATGGATCAATTAAAACATCCTTACTTCTTAAGCAATTGATGTCTTATTATAAAAAAAGGTGCAGCAAATCCAGATCCAAAGTACAAAGTCATCATAACTAGCAATCGCCACTTGTTTTCCACTGAAAATGGCAAATTCTTCCCTGGGCCCTCCTCATAGTGGCTCCTACAGACCACAGAGGTTGTGAACCTCCGGATGCTCTGTCCCAACATAGCGCCGTTGGAAGTTTTGTGAAAAGCTCAGAGCCTGAGACGGTACAAACGGCAGCACCCCCGAGGTCCTCCTCTTTTCACGACCTTGCTCCTCAGCGCGTAGGAGCCAAAAGGGAAGAGTAGGGTTTTTTTTCCCTAAGATTTTATTTATTTATTTATTTGAGAGAGAGACAGTGAGAGAGAGCATGAGTGAGGAGGTCAGAGAGAGAAGCAGACTCCCCGTGGAGCTGGGAGCCCGATAAGGGACCGATCCCGGGACTCCGGGATCATGACCTGAGCCAAAGGCAGTTGTCCAACCAACTGAGCCCCCCAGGCATCCCAGTATTTTTTTTAAAAAGTAAAATATTTCTTCTTAAAAATATTCTTTAGGGACGCCTGGGTGGCTCAGTTGGTTGGACGACTGCCTTC
>NC_081557.1:90959926-90993074 GCF_022355385.1 Mustela nigripes | reverse complement strand
ATATATATATATATATATATTCTTTAAAAAAGGAAGTAAAGGGGCGCCTGGGTGGCTCAGTGGGGTAAAGCCTCTGCCTTCGGTTCAGGTCATAATCCTGGGGTCCTGGGATCAAGCCCCACATCGGGCTCTCTGCTCAGCGGGGAGCCTGCTTCCTCCTCTCTCTCTGTCTGCCTCTCTGCCTCCTTGTGATCTCTGCCTATCAAATAAATAAATAAAATCTTAAGAAAAAAAAAAGGAAGTAAAATATTTCTTCTTAAAAAATAATAATTTTTTATTGATTACATATGAAATGATAACCAAGAATCGCCAGACATTTGAGGAAATCCTCCAACATGAAACACAGATACTGGATGAAAAAAAAGTTTGGGTTTTTTTTTGTTTTTTTGTTTTTTAAGATTTTTTATTTATTTATTTGACAGAGAGAAATCACAAGTAGATGGAGAGGCAGGCAGAGAGAGAGGGAAGCAGGCTCCCTGCTGAGCAGAGAGCCCGATGCGGGACTCGATCCCAGGACCCTGAGATCATGACGTGAGCCAAAGGCAGCGGCTTAACCCACTGAGCCACCCAGGCGCCCCGAAAAAAAAATGTTTAAGATTTTATTTATTTACTTGTTTGTCAGAGAGAGCGAGCACACACAGGCAGGCAGAGTGGCAGGCAGAGAATGAGAGAAGCAGGCTCCCTGCTGAGCAAGGAGCCTAGTGTGGGACTCAATCCCAGGACTCTGAGATCATGACCTGAACTGAAGGCAGTGGCTTAACTGACTGAGCCACCAAGGCATCCCTGGATGAAAACATTTTTAAGAGCTGTTTATAATCTCAGAGGAATAAGAGAAGATCTAGCGTCCATAAAACAAGAACAAAGAGGCAATAAACGGTACTATTCAAAGAACAAGAAAGAGATCTTGGATACTGAAAATAAAGTAATTTTTACCTGTCAGTAGAAGGGTTAGAAGATCATATGAAGGAGCTCTTCCATGAAAGTAGAAAAGAAAGAAGAAGTGTTGGAAATTAAAATGGAAAGGATAAGAAAACAAAGGATCAATCCAGAAAGTCTCAAAAGAGTAAATGGTGTGGAGGAAATTACCAAAGAAATAATACCAAAAATTCTCAAAAACTAAAAGCCTCTTACTTGAAAGTGCCACAATGTGCCTGGCACAGGGACCTTTTAAACTCTCACTCTGAGGTGACTTTGTGACATTTCAGGAAATCAAGGTAAAGAGAAGAGCCTAAAATGTCCCAAGAAAAGTCAGCTAATGTCCAGTGTTTTAAGTATAAAATGTCTTTGATTTTCCCAACAATGACATTGGAAGCTGGAACACACTCCTCATGGAAAATAGTTTTTCAGCCCAGAATGCCATAACCAGCCTCACTGTCATTTCTGTTTGTAGGTAAACATGAGGACATTTTCAAGGGTGAAGGCATCAGATTTACTTCCAGTACAGCGTTCCTTGAGAAGTTAAAAAAGATATATTCCAGGGGCGCCAGGGTGGCTCAGTGGGTTAAAGCCTCTGCTTTTGGCTCAGGTCATGATCCCAGGGTCCTGGGATAGAGCCCTGAACTGTACCCAGTACCCTGAGACCATGACCCGAGCGGAAGGCAGAGGCTTAACCCACTGAGCCACCCAGGCGCCCCCAAAAGTGAAATCTTAAAAAAAAGACAAGGGGCACCTGGGTGGCTCAGTGGGTTAAAGCCTCTGCCTTTGGCTCAGGTCATGATGCCAGGATCTTCTCTCTGCTCCGCGGAGAGCCTGCTTCCTCCTCTCTCCCCCTGCCTGCCTCTCTGCCGACTTGTGATCTCTGTCTGTCAAATAAATAAATAAAATCTTTAAAAAAAAAAAAAAAAGATACATTCCATCAAAGTGAGAGAGTAAATCCAGAGGAGGAAGGTGGAATCCCATTGGAGACAAAGAAAGTGTCCAGGATGGTGGTAAAAGGAACTTGTATGACCACCATGCAACAGGCTGATAGAGCAAGGAGTCCAGATTGAAGTGACAGATGGGAGCTTCCAGATGGAGCATTTCCAAAAAATACAGAACTGCTAGAAATGATCTTATTGAGGGGGCGCCTGAGTGGCTGTCATTGGGCGTCTGCCTTCGGCTCAGGTCATGATTCCCGGGTCCTGAGACAGAGCCTTCAAGCTCCCTGCTCTGTGGGAAGCCTGCTTCTCCCTCTCCCACTCCCCTTGCTTGTGTTCCCTCTCACTCTGTGTCTCTCTCTGTCAAATAAATAAAATCTTTTTTTTTTTTTAAGATTTTATCTGTTTATTTGACAGAAAGAAAGAAAACACAAGCGGACAGAGTGGCAGAGAGAGGGAGTGGGAAAAGTAGGCTCCCCACTGAGCAAGGAGCCCGATGCAGGACTCGATCCCAGGGTCATGACCTGAGCTGAAGGCATCGGCTTAACTGACTGACACCCAGGTGTCCCATAAATAAAATCTTTAAAAAAAAAAAAGAAAAAGAAAGAAAGAAAGAAAGAAGGAAATCCTATCGAGAGTTTTACATTTCTGGTGGAGAGGTTAGAAAGATTTAGTGATTGGTACTCTGAAAATAAGCAAACAGATTTTTACAAAGTTACATTAAAAAGTATATATATTACCAGGGTGCCTAAGTGGCTCATTCGGTTGAGCGTCCAACTCTTGGTTTCAGCTCAGGTCATGATCTCAGGATTGTGGGATAGAGCCCCGCATTGGGTTCAGTGCTTAGTGGGGAGTCGGCTTGAAGAGTCTCTGCTGCTGCCCTTCCCCCCACTCGTACAACCGCTCTGTCTCTCTCAAATAGATAAATCCTTTTTTTTTTTAGTATATGTCTTATTTTATATATGTAATCACTAGGATACTATATGGCTCTGCTGTGAGTGATATTTTTACAATCTTCATGACATAAACTAAATTATTTAACCAAAGATTTTATTAGATACTGGGATTTCTATTTGGAAGAGAAAGACAGGAAATACAAGCTAAACTCTTGTCAGTAGTGGAGTCAATAGACTGACTAAAACTAAAACTAACTTACCAAGACAAGGTATGTGTTAATGTATTTTTTTTTTTAATTTTTGGAGTTTATGTCCTGTGCCCTAGCAATTCCTTACAAAATCATTGTAAGGAAGTAGTAACTGCAAAATATGTACATAGTGAAGTTAATAAGTGAAATGGTGGGGCACCTGGCTGGTTCATTCAGTGGAGAATATGATTCTTGTCCCAGAGTTGTTAGTGTGAGCCCCACATTGGGTGTGGAGTTTCCTCAAAAATAAAATCTTTTCTGGGCGTCTGGATGGCTCAGTGTGTTAAGCCTCTGCCTTCAGCTCAGGTCATGATCCCAGTGTCCTGGGATCGAACCCCTCATCAGGCTCTCTGCTCAGCAGGGAGTCTGCTTCCCTCTCTCTCTGCCTGCCTCTCTGCCTACTTGTGATCTCTGTCTGTCAAATAAATTTTAAAAATCTTCAAAAAACAAATTTTAAAAAATAAAATAAAATCTTTCTTGTGTAAATAGATATGAGATGTTTATAATAGAATGTCTAGCAGTAAAAATAATGTCTAGCAATAAAGATAAGTAACACACATAACACACATTGGGAAATTGTGTGGCCATTAAAAAGAATGCAAATCGAGGAGGAAGAAGAGGAAAATTTTTTTTTTAAAGTACAAATCATTGGGGCGCCTGGGTGGCTCAGTGGGTTAAAGCCTCTGTCTGCTGCTCAGGTCATGATCTCGGGGTCCTGGGATCGAGCCCCGCATTGGGCTCTCTGCTCAGCAGGGGGCCTGCTTCCCTTCCCCTCTCTCTGCCTGCCTCTCTGCCTACTTGTGATCTCTGTCAAATAAATAAAATATTAAAAAAATAAAAATAAAATAAAAGTACAAATCATTGCTACCCTACAGAACTTTGTCTTATGGAAAAGCTTATAAATCTGGACTCATACTGTAGAAACTAGCCATGTGTGGCTGTTGAACACTTGAGATGTGAGGTCAGTGTGCCTACGAAACTGAATTTTGAAATTAACTTAAATAGACACGTCAGGCCAGCCACTGGCTATCATGTCGGACAACACAGGGACATATATTTACCAAAATGGTGAGATATTTATGATATGGCTAATGAAAAAGTAAGTTATAGAATATATACATGCAATCATTTTGTTTTAAAAATATGTATGTTTGTAAATATGGACAGAAAAGCTAGAAGGATGTATTTGAAAATGTTAACAGTGTTTATTTCTGGGTGGTAGTTTGATAATTTGTTTTTGCTCACCAATGTTTTGTGACATGCCTACAATGAAAATGTATTACTCATATAATTTTTAAAACATTCCCCAGAGGTCTCCAAGTGAAACTTTAAGACATAATAAGTGAAAGATGACTTATAGGTTGAGTTTTCACAGACTGCCTTTTTTTCTAGAGATCAAATCACTCTTTGTGCATCCTTTCCTGGCTGAGCGCATCATCTCCATGCTGAACTACTTCCTGCAGCACCTGGTTGGCCCCAAGATGGGGGCCTTAAAAGTCAAGGACTTCAGTGAATTTGACTTCAAACCCCAGCAGCTCGTATCAGATATCTGCACAATCTACTTAAATCTTGGGTACCTGAGATTTAATTGGGCAAGCCAGAGGGAATGCTGATGTTCTAATTTGGGGTTTTGATAATGGAATGACTGGTAATTATGTGGAAATAGAAAAGAAATGGTTCATTTCTAGTTGGTTGATGAAAGAATTTTACGTAGTTTTAATCATGAAATTTTGTCTGACTTCTGGGACACTGTTTAAAATTTTCAGCATTCTGCCTGTATCTGTGCAAAGGTAAACTTTAATACTTGTAACCAGTGTTTAGAAAAGCAGTATTCTTTTTAAGGTTACGGAAGACTTGATAGACTTCATTCCTAAAAATTAGAAGAAATCTTTCTGTATCAAAAGAACATTGATGGCATGTAAGAGATGGGGAACCTTGTTCCTCAGGACCTTTCCTCTGATGCTCAGTTTCTTTCTGATGCTGACCTTCCAGGGATGAGGAGAACTTCTGTGCTACGGTGCCCAAGGATGGACGTTCCTATTCCCCAACTCTCTTTGCACAGACAGTCCGAGTCCTCAAGAAAATAAATAAGCCCGGGAATATGATTGTGGCTTTCAGCAACTTAGCAGAGAGAATCAAGGTAAGGCAAGGAGGATTTGTTTATTAACTTACTCAGTAGAAATCACTGTGTTCACTCAACTGTTCTGCTGGTTACCCAATTTCAAGGGGTGAAAAGGGTATTGCCTTGGGACGCCTGGGTTGCTCAGTGGGTGGCTCTCTGCCTTGGGGCTCAGGTCATGATCCCAGGGTCCTGGGATCGAGGCCTGCATCACGCTCTCTGCTCGGCAGGGAGTTTGCTTCCCCCTCTCTCTGCCTGCCTCTCTGCCTACTTGTGATCTCTCCCTCTCTGTCAAATAAATAAATAAAACCTTTAAAAAAAAATGAATTCCGGTTAGAAACTACAATGTTAGTTTCAGGTGTACAAGACTGTAATTAAAGAATTCCATCCATCACCATATCATCGTATCATCACTACCATATTCTTAATTTTCTTTTCAACGTGAAAGGGAAGAACAGAAAATTGATTTAAGAAGCTTCTACTAGGAGAGAAGAATATACAGCCTTTTGTAGACTGTTTCTGTACAGTGTTACAATAGACTTGAAAATCTATATTGTTAATACAAAACTTTTTCAGATAAAATTCAAGATCAGTTGTCTTTAGTCTTTTGATTTGTATAGATTTTCTTTTTTTTTTTTTAAGATTTTGTTTATTTACTTGACAGAGATCACAAGGAGGAAGAGAGAGGGACAGAGAGTAGGGGGGAAGCAGGCTCCCTGCTGAGCAGAGAGCCCGATGTGGGGCTCTATCCCAGGACCCTGAGATCATGAGCTGAGCCAAAGGCAGAGGCTTAACCCACTGAGCCACCCAGGCACCCTAAATTTTCTTTGTTCATTATATTTGTAGTTAGTAGTTGGCTTCTTGGGAATAGTAATATATTTTGTAGATGAAAATACTATCTTGCATTCAACTAATCCCCTTTGGTGGAGTTTGACAGAGCTCCATTAGTTACAAAGAAGGAAAAATCATGGCACAGGCTCTAATAATAGAAAACCTTCCTTATTTAAAAAAAAAAAAAAAAAGAAAACCTTCTTTGTTAACATGCATGTTCCCTTCACTGAATTACTTTTTTTATTGAATTGAGCTCCATCTTGCCTAGAGCTTAGCCAGATGGGTCCCTGAGGAACTAGAGTCATGAAGGGATCAAAATGTTGAAGCTACTTTTAAACTCCTCCCATACCTGTTTGTACCTAAAACCAGAAGCTGCTTTTCATACACTGACTGCATGAGTGACTCTGCAAATAACTCTCTTACCACTGTCCCCTTTGCAATGATGACATTTACAGTAGGACTGCTGCCAGGAGGATCTTGTGTGTGATAAGTTTCTTTGTTAACACTTAAACCCATCTCTGGTCATGACTGCCAGCCGCTGAGCCACACTGAGGTTTGGGAGTTGGGGTTGAATGCTCAGCTTGCTTTTATAACATCCCTGGCCTCTTTAGAAAATAAAGCTACCCTGGGTGGCTCAGTCATTAAGCGGCTGCCTGCAGCTCAGGTCATGATCCCAGGGTCCTGGGATCGAGCCTGTCTTTGGGCTCCCTGCTCAGGGGGATGCCTGCTTCTCCCTCTCCTACTCCCCCTGCTTATGTTCCCTCCCTGTGTCTCTTTCTGTCAAATAAATGAATAAAATCTTTTTTTTTTTAAAGGCTGAGAATTGCCATTGTTACTCTAAAGGGTCCTCAGTGACCTTTTAAGGTTATAGTCACTGAGTATTTGGAATTCAGCTGCTCTGTGAATTCACCTTAACGACCAGTTGCTTGTGCTTAGTCTCTAGCTGACCTCCAACAACAGGAGGAGGAGACCTACGCAGACGCCTGTGATGAGTTTCTGGATCCCATCATGAGCACACTTATGTCTGACCCTGTGGTGCTGCCGTCCTCCAGAGTCACTGTGGATAGATCCACCATTGCCAGACATTTGCTCAGGTATGCAAGTCCCAAAGAGCAGCCTCAAGACAATAGACGTGTGTGTTTGCTCTCCTTTTCCCCCAGTTCCTAATACACCCAGGATGTGATTCATATTGTTGATTTATAAATGAGTTAGGCATTTCGGGAGAGGTATATCAGTTGACTGTTAAGGATTTAAACATCCAAAACGAGACACTTTGTTGAGAAATGGTGGCCCTAACCCCTTACCTGCTCCTTCCTTGAAGAAATCATTTCTATCAGATGTTATAAATTATTAACCTGAAGACTTGAACTTGTTTTAATTGTGTTTAAGGTGTAAAAATATGAGAAGTTTGTTTTGTTTAAGTCCAGTATACACTGTAGCCATCATGCATAGGTTAAGCCAGCTTCTGCTGCTGTCTCACTCAGCCACGGTGGCCAGCGAGTCCAGCTGGGGCCTGCTGCATAAGGTTGACATGGGTACTGAGAAGCTCTTCCTATTTAAAATGAAGTTCTATAAGTTGACCCAAATTTAAGGGAATACGATTTTTTAAACATTGCAAAAGGGAATTTTCTACTTTGTGGTATTTGGTATTAAGCATTCACTACACGCATAATGCTTTAGTAGGCGATCTGTCTTTTCCAAAATGTCAGTGAAAATTTATATTTTATTGTGGCCTCAGGATACAGATAGAAGATAGAATCAGCTCTTGAAGTATACTTTAAACCCCCTTACCTGTCAGGAAGCCATAATCTGTGTTTACTTGTGCAGCAGTCAGCTAAGTAAATCAGGTGTTATTCTCCAAAGCTTTATGCCCTAACACCTTAGACTGTTCAAGAGACTGTCAGTAACACTACCAGCAGCTCTCTAAGCTGACGTGAGTGTGCAGGCTCTCTGCAGTCCAACCAAGTATGATCTGAGTAGCAATGTGAAAATCAAGTTTGTTAAGTAACAGAGAGACAATTAGCGAAATAATCTGCAGAACCCAGGAACCTCCTGAATCACTCTTTCTCTCGTCTCGTCTCCTTTCTAACCTCAAGGCAGCCCCTGACTCAGACTTACAGCACGTCCGGCTTCATTCTCAGAGGGAGATGGGCCCGCTTTTCTAGCTTGGGCTTTGGCGGTTCGAGCTTACAGAAATAACCACCTTCCCTTTCTCTCTCTCTGTCCCAGTGACCAAACCGATCCCTTTAACCGTAGTCCCCTCACCATGGACCAGATCCGGCCAAACACAGAACTAAAAGAAAAAATCCAACGGTGGCTTGCAGAGAGGAAGCAACAACAAAAGGAGCAACTTGAATAAATACTGTGAACTAAACAAACCAAAAACAACCAACCCCAGAATGTAGATAAGCAATTGTTTGTGGTTTCTCTCTTTTTGGTTCCATTCCTCTTTCTTTTCTTTCTTTCTCTCTTTCTTTCTGTTTTTAACTAGAGAACTGCTCTTGCTGAAATTATGACAATTTAGATTTATTCCTAAGAATTTTACAGTGCTCTCCTGGCTTGCAGGAAATTATGCTGATTATAGCAGCACCAAGTTTAGAAATGACCACTCATTTGTACCCTTTGTTCTCTCTTCCTACTCTTCATTCTTTTCCTTCCTTAAGTTATATTAACTTCAACTATTAAACCTTCCTGCCACCTTACTGTTGCTCTGTCAAGAACTGCTCAAATACCTTTGGTGAGCCCAGCTTTTAAGTATATGATGTCACATATTTTGGTGACAGGTGACACCATCAGAAAGTCCTGTGTCATCGAGGTATTTACTGGTCTTCATGACCTGGATGTCGGCCCTTTTCTTGTTACAGTTCTGCTATATTACAGAATAACCTTTCACACAAAAGCAGATACCTTGATTTGTTTGAGTGGGCTTTTGAATAGAATAGATGAGATTTTCAAAAAGGAATCTTCATGCAATTTCTGTTGGTAATATTTAATTTTGTATTATCTCATCACTCAGAGATCCAGTGGAGGACAAACATTCTCCCCTAGGGCTGTCATCACCACATAAAACTTAGTTTCGTATTTTTAGGATTGGTAGGACAAACGTGAATATTTGATAATTCAGAAAATTCTGAAGTGAAAGAAAAAAGGCTGTTAGGCCCTCTTTGTCTTATGGAAATCTGTTGCCACAACTAGGCTTGAGTGGAAAAGTTAGGGAACAAATATTATAACCATCAAAAGATGTCATTTTGAGACACTGTTATGAACAATATATTTCAGTAATATAGACACCATGTGCATTTTTATATTGGTCTAGTGTAAACTGAGTACAACTTTATATTGTCTCTTCCATGGTAAGATGTATGCATTGTGTGGCCATGTTTACTGACACACTCTAGACAAAATTCTGATACTATAACATGTATATAGTTAATGTTTGTTTGGGCTTGTGACCTAACTTCCAAGAGCTGCGTCTAACTCAGCCTTAGGTCATCAATTAATAAAGTAGGAATTTGAGCACAACCTTGTCCACAGCTGTTTTAAATATCCACATAGCCCCCTGGAGTTAGTAGGCGGATGGGTCCCACTTTTGCAAGTTGAGCTTGCAGCTCCCTACTCAGTTGCACGGCTTACCAAATGCTAAGTGAGGCACATTCTCCTATGGATTATGTCACTCTCCCTGTTAGCCTAAAGGTATCATAAGTGACAAGGGAAGTGAAAAGATCTAGAAATAGGGGTCACTTTCATCTTTAACCATGGCCTCTTTCAAGTAAGATGGTAGTTTTAGGATATTCTAGCACGAGTTGCTCTAAGCAGTCCTTAATGTGCTTTTGATGGCATCACTTGGAAAACCTTACATCAGAGGGCATCCCACACTAGGTATAAAGTAGATGTTGCCTATTGCTGTGCTTAAAAATGAAAAAGGAGTCTAGGACTCTTAGAAATGCCGAAATGTAAGATTCAATGTGCACCTGGGCGTTTAAGGCTTGGGTTACCAGGATTTGTTTATTTTCTTAAAATGAGCTTCATTTCATATTTATTATCCTCCTTTACTTTTCTGAGAATGAATTGTGTATAAAATAGCTTCTGTCTACTTAAAATTATCTTCCAAACCCAATCTAATGGGATGTTTTCATTTTTTTTTTTAAGTGGGGAAAACACCAGAGTTTTATAGGAGGAAATTGGAGGAAAAATGGGCACAAAACCTCAGAAGGCAGCTGTTCCCAGCAGCTTTCTAATTAACCACCTCTATGCTGCCTCTTGTATCTGTGTCTGTATTCTACTTCTGTGGTCTTCAGATTGTAAGCCTTTCCTGGCAAGCTTTTTTTTTTTCCTAAAACTTTTTATGAATGGCTACGGCACCATTAATGCTGCTGAGTATCTTTAAACTCATCACAAAGGCAAGTGTATAGCTTAAGGCCACTGTTGGTAAGGAAACCAAGTGTCCTCTGTGCCTTTTTTTCTTTCCTTGAAGTAATTTAAGAACATCCCAAAAATGAGACTAAAAAATTATCATCTTGGTGTACACCATGGTGCGTATATGCGCTTGGAAGCTTAAAGAGATGTTTTGTTACCTGGAACTCAGAAACAGCTCTAAAATCTATTAGAGCAGACTTTCTGATAAACCCAGTTTTCCGTGTTGGCTTTGCTGGAGTATGATAGGAAAATGAAGACTCTTTATCAGCTCTGGTATTGCTTACCAAGAAGGTGATAACTCAACTTGGAAAATTATTTAAGTAGGCTTTATCAAGCAATCTTGGTTTGTTGTTGTTTTTTTTTTAGTATAGTTTGTAATGGATATGTAAAAACAAACATTAAAGGTTTTTTAATGGTGCAGGTGAAGGTGCCAGTTGCTATTTGGTATCACAGTCTACAAAAGCTTCATTACTTTCTTTGATGCTGGTTGCTAAGCAGCCATTGCCCAGAGCATAAGTCTACTGGGTGCCTTTACAAGCCAGAGAGGCTGATGCTGCACTGTTGGTGTCATGTGAGGAAATAATGCACATGCTCTGACTGCTACACAGGAAAACCTAGACAAAAAAAAAAAAAAAGAAAAGAAAAGAAAAGGTACAAAATAAAACAACAAAAAGGTTGATTGAAATAAAATTTGATCAACATAACTGTACTTTGAAACATTCCAGGAAGGTTACTTCTTGTCAAACTTGCCTGGGGGTGTTTGTTCAAAGCTTGTATTTAATAAATGAACACCTGACTTACAACCTTTGTTATCACTTCCTTCATTACAGTATGAAAAGCTAGTGGCAGTTTCTTGGAATTTTGAGAGGACTCTGACCTTCACTTCTCTTTAAGGTGGTATCAAATGTCGGTCGCCTGGCTGAGCTAACCTCCCTTACCAGGCTTCTGGACCCACGAGTTATGCAGAAGAGTGTTTGGGCATATTTTTTCCTCATCAGTTCACGTCCAGCTTCGCTTTTCTTTATCTAGCCTAAACCCCAGATCTTTCATTTTAATCATTCACTATCACATTCCCTGTCTTTTTTTTTTTTTTAAGATTTTATTTATTTATTTGACAGATCACAAGTAGGCAGAGAGGGGGAAAGCAGAGTCCCCGCTGAACAGAGAGCCCAATGTGGAGCTCAATCCCAGGACCCAGAGATCATGACCCATTGAGCCACCCAGGTGCCTCCACATTCCCTGTCTTGCCCCTAGTTTCTTTACCCTTTCCCTGTGAGAACTCAGTTTAGATTGACCCAGTCATTCCTCTCTGTTCCAGTATCCAAGTTGTAGACCACTGTTGGAGAAAAATGACACAATCTTTAGAGTGCTGTGACCACAAATCAATGGTTGCTAACACTGCCCAACAACTCTATGTGTCCAGAAACTCAGCTCCAATCCAAACTTGAACCTTTCTGCCAATCTTTCAGACCTTCACTGAAGATCTTGCCTTCCACTTAAATAGAAAGATACAGATTTCAGAATTTTCACTTTCAGATTTCTCTCCCATCATCCCATCTGTGAATAGGCCCCAAGGTTCCAAGGCTAATCCCCCCCAATATTCTTTCTTGTCTCTTCAGATATTTTATCAATCCTTCTCTATATTCAGCGTCCACCTGAAGTTCCACATCCTTACTTGGTCTTATTGAGTGGAGGAGGGCACAGAGGGAGAAGGAAAGAATCTTAAGCAGGCTCCATGCCCAGGCTGAGCCCAGCGCAGGGCCCAAAGCGGGGCTCAGGGCACAACTCTGAGATCATAACCTGAGGTGTAATCACGTCAGATGTCTAAGGACTGACCCACACAAGCACCCCTTATTTGGTTTTCCAACTTACAGTCCTTTACAGACATACTCTGGCTTCTATCCTAATTTTCTGAAACTGCTGTAGCTAATATTTCCATATTGGTAAATTAACTTTCCCAGTCTTAATTTGACTTCTCTGGAGCACTTGGCAGCTGAATCACTGCCATTGAAACGATGCTCTTGGCTCCTTGATGTCAACCCTAATTTTTCTTTCCACCTGACTATTTCATCAATCAGATTTGCTCACGCTTCTCCAGGGTACATTACTTATAATTATGCTTCTCACATCAAATGCCACTTCCCTAGATAAATCTTTTCTCCCAGTCATATTAAAGTTTCAATCCTGAAGTACAGAGCTGTTATGTCTTCTCTAGAAATCTTTCCAGATCACCA
The DNA here is from genome assembly GCF_022355385.1 of Mustela nigripes. Lineage (NCBI taxonomy): Eukaryota > Metazoa > Chordata > Mammalia > Carnivora > Mustelidae > Mustela > Mustela nigripes. The sequence goes on along the minus strand of NC_081557.1, from coordinate 90,980,474 downwards.
TCACTCCTAATTGCATTCGCCTCTTACCTGTTTACACTGCAATCGTGTCAGATCCCAACTCTGCCCCTCACTAGCTATGTGGCCATTTATCAATCCCAGTCTTAAATGGGGGACACTGCCTAACAGGCTTTCTCAAATTCCAAAAGGCCTGGCATACTGGAGGCCCGACATACTGGAAGCCCTCCCTCAGTAAATGTTTTGTTGCTCCCATCTCCATAGTTCCTTGCGACTCACTAGGGAATTAGAGGGACTGGACTCCGATCCCGATACAAAATGAAGGGGAGATCGGGACTAGGAAAGATCCGCTGAAGAAAGGCAAAAGACTGAATCACATGACAGGTTATGTGGCGCCGGCTCTGACCATAACTCTCCACGTTTGAGCTGTCTGCCTTTATAAAACGATCGTCCTGGCCTAGGAAAACCTTACAGACGCCTTCCAGGCCTAACTTCCCACGTTTTCTCAGAAAATAGCCAACACCGGAGCCGGCCCGCGCCAAGGCCGGCATGGGAGGCCCACAGCGCATGCGTCCGCCCTCCGAGGGCGGGCCTTCCGGGCCTCTGTGAGCGGCTGCCCCAACAGATGCCTGTTCCTCCGCCGAAGCCCACCGCTCTCCACGTGTTCTCTGACCTCACCTTTCCATCTGCTCTTTCTCCTCCGAGGCTGAAGAGAATAATTTGGCTAGCTAGATTCCGGAATGGTAACAGGACGCCTAAATACTTTGGACTGGCACGGAAAGAGGAGGCCTGACCTTGGAAGCGGAACGGGGTCCTGCGGCGGGTCCTTCGGGCGGGGAGGGTGACATTCAGCTGCCGTCCCGGGTGACGGACCTTCCAGCTTGGAACCATGGCCCAGTTTGTTCGTAACCTGGCGGAGAAGGCCCCGGCGCTGGTGAACGGTGAGCGCGGCGGCGGACTGCCGGGGCGGGAGGGTCTGAGGGGACGCCGCGGGCGGTGGTGCCTCGAGGGCCCCGCGTAAGCTGGGGAGGGACGGCCGGTGTGGGGGCTCGGTGGGGGAGAGCAGGGGCCAGGCTGCGACTCCTCTAGCCTTTCCGTCCGCCTGGCCTGCAGCTGGGGCTCTCAGTACACTCAAGAAGTTCGGAATTCTAACCGCCACAGTGAAGGAGGGGAGGGCTGTGTGGGAAGGCTGGAGTCGCCCTCCACTGCCGCCATGACGCCCCCTTAGATGTCGAGGCGTGGGGGTATGGAGGGTAGGGCCCTGCGGCCGAACGAGGGAAAGGGAGGGCAGAGGCAGGTGAAAGTACCGTAAATTTGGCCGCACCAGGTTGTCTGGTTTCAAATAGGGTATCTGGAAGTCTACATACATTTTTTGGGGTAGGCATGCTTTTTGAACGTCGACTTTGCTTTCTGTCCTGGCCAGATTATGAAATGCTTCTTTAATCTAATGGAAATTTTAGATGGAATTGGACTTTGTGGACGAATATCCCTATGTTTGCTCCCACAAACATAGAAAGGGAGGTGTATGAATAGTAATCTTTATCATTCTAGCGTTAATATTCATGGAGCTTTTTTCAGTTTGAAAAAAACCGTTGTCTTACTGACAGACCGCTGTACTTGAGAACGACCCTGAATAGTCAACAGCCCTGAGAAGTAGCCTCTTCTGTCAGGAAATATCGCAGTTGTCTTCTGGGTAGCAAGCTCTTCCATTTTATTTCCAAAGTGAGATGAAATAAAATGAGGGGAGCGTCTTCTCTGGAGTGCTATATTCTAGTGAGCGGTTGAAGAACGTATCTCTAGATAGCTTTCACTCAAATTTGATTCTGAAATGGGAACAGAAATAATTTTCTGACTATATGTGATATTTTTGAACCTATTTTACTGTGATCGATTTATCTTCTTCCTTTGCTCCCATCAGCAGCCAGTAGATTATTGAAGGCATTAGGGTGCCAAATACAATAATGTTTGAGCCTCTCCTCCTATACAACCCCACAGTCGACTAATTTACACATTTCTGTAAAGAGCTCAAGTTTGCAGTGTTACTAAGATCATCCCAGTACTTGTTTTGATAGAGCTCTACACTTCTTTACATGAATAAAAAGAGAAGGATTGTGGCTTTATCCTTTAGACTTTTGTGGATGATTCGAAGCAACATTTTTTTTAAGTTTCGGGTGAATTTTTTTTCCCCCCTGGGGCATGGCTTTCACATTTTTCAGGTGGTGGGTTTGCAAACTTAGTAATAAAATGCAAAAGAAGAGTAATACCAAAAGGAAATTTTACTAAGAAGCAAACTCTCCTGTATTATTGTAATTAAAAGTAACAGTTGTTATTCTTCCAGAAGTACTCAGAAAGAACTACTCAGCTGGGGCCAGGCTGTTAAATGTGAAATATATTTTGCTTTGTAACAATTCGGTGTATTAAATGTGAATGTTAAATGTCTAATAAAAATTGGGACACCTGGCTAGCTCAGTCAGTGGAGCCTGCAACTCTTGATTTGGGGTTGCAGGTTCAAGCTCCACGTAGAGATTACTTAAAAAAATCAATTCTTTTGGGGTGCCAGGTGGCTCAGTGGGTTAAAGCCTCTGCCTTCAGCTCAGGTCATGATCTCAGGCTCTCTGCTCAGCAGGAAACCTGCTTCCCTTCCTCTCTCCGCTTGCCTCTCTGCCTACTTATGATCTCTCTTGCGCGGCTCTCTCTGTGTCAAATAAATAAATAAAATCTTTAAACAAACAAAAAAAAAAATCAATTCTTTAAAAAAAAAAAAAAAACTGCTAACCGTGTGCCTGGGTGGCTCAGTCAGGCATCTGCCTGCTCAGGGGAAGCCTGCTGCTCCCTCTCCCTCTGCCTGCTGCTCTTGAGCTTGTGCACTCTCTCCCCCATGCGCTCTCTGTATCAAATAAATAAATCTTTTAAAAGGGGGGGGGCGCCTGGGTGGCTCAGTCGTTAAGCATCTGCCTTAGGCTCAGGTCATGATCCTGGGGTCCTGGGATGGAGTCCCATATGGAGCTCCCTGCTTGGCGGGCAGCCTGCTCTCTCCGTCTACCCCTGCTTGTGTTCCCTCTCTGGCTGTCTCTCTCTCTCTCTGTCAAATACATACATACAGGGCGCCTGGGTGGCTCAGTGGATTAAGCCGCTGCCATCGGCTGAGGTCATGATCTCAGGGTCCTGGGATCGAGTGCCGCATTGGGCTCTCTGCTCAGCGGGGGGGCCTGCTTCCCTCTCTCTCTCTGCCTGCCTCTCTGTCTACTTATGATTTCTCTCTGTCAAATAAATAAATAAATAAAATCTTTAAAAAAAATACATACATACATACATACATAATCTTATTATTTTTTTTTTAAACTGACTATAGGAGCATCTGGGTGGCTCAGTCTGTAGAACATGACTCTCAGTCTCTGGGTCGTGATTTCGAGCCCCATGTTCGGCACAGAACTTGTTTTTATATATATATAGAGAGAGAGAGTTTATGTTAAAAAAAAATTACTATATCTGCTAATTAACCTGGGGACACAAAGAAGCTACAGAAATTAGTAACTTTATCATCAGACTTCCCCAAAGAAGTCATAAGAGTTTAATTTTTTTTTCATGGTTACTAAAATTGAAACATTATTGAGATTTTACCAGTCTTCCCATTAATCTCTTCCTGTTCCAGGAGCCCATCCAGGTTCCACATCGTATTGAGTTGTTAATCTCCCTAGATTCCTCTGACATGTAACACTTTAATGACAGTTTTTCTTACTTTCCACGACTTTGACAGTTTAGTTTTGTTTTGTTTTGTTTTTAAGTATTTTTGTAAATACCTATCTAGGTGTCCTATAAAGATGTTCTCCAATCTGGATTTGTCTGGTATTTTTCTCATGATCAGTCAAGCTATGGATTTTGAGAAAGAATATTACAAAAGTGAAGCTCCACGTAGAGATTACTTAAAAATCAATTCTTTTGGGGCGCCACATGCTATAATCACATATCAGGATGTACGTGATACCTGTGTAACATCACTGATGAAATAGTTTTCATCATTTGGTTATGGTGGTGTTGCTAGGTTTCTCACTGTAAAGTTCCTGTTTTTTCCCTTCCCATAATCTGTTCCCTAGAAGCAAGTAACTAAGTTTTCTCAGTGGTGTGTGCTGAGGGGGCAGGGAGCAGCTGCCAACAGCAGGGATCCCATCTCCTTTAGGAAGGAGTATTTACATATAATTAAATGGAATTCTATGAGAAAGATTTGTTCTTCCCTGTGTGTTTATTCAGTCATGTATGGACTCATGTACATTTATTTCCTCCTCCTTATCTCCAAAAGTATGTTATTTATTTTGTTCAAATTGTTGCAGCCTTGACCATTGAGAACCCTTTCAGGTTGGCACCTCTGTCCCATTGAGTACCCCCTTTCTTGTACTACAAAATCCTTCAAAGTCATGTTACATTCTCCCTGCCCAGCCTTAGAATCAACCATTTCTCCAAGGAGTCCTAGTTTCTTTTGTTGGACAACGTACTTTGAAACTAAGATCTAGGCAATGAATATCTTTCTTGCTACTAGACTGCTAGAATGTCATCACTTCTGGGGCCTCTTAAGGGTGTGTGTGTATGGTAACCCATGTGTATATATGCATATACATGATTGTTTCTGTATCTGCCCATCTGTATATATATTGAGCTACAGGTGAGGTCATATGAATGTCTCCAACTCTAATCCAGTACTATGGGATTTATTCTTGTTTCTTTTCTTGCCTATTTATAATTTTCCTACAGTGAGAAACCTGGCTCCCATCATCCACCATTCATTTACATCTGTTTTATTCATCCCTTATACATACATAAAGCAGTTTGAAACTTTTTAACCTGTACTCCCTGAAAAACAAATTTACCAACTAAAGTATAGTGTTTGTGTACAAAGTACTGTTGTTGTTGTTGTTTTTTACTTTTTTTTTTTAAAGATTTTATTTATTTATTTGACAGAGAGAGATCACAGGTAGACAGAGAGGCAGGCAGAGAGAGAGAGGGGAGCAGGCTTCCTGCTGAGCAGAGAGCCCGAAGTGGGACTCGATCCCAGGACCCTGAGATCATGACCTGAGCCAAAGGCAGCGGCTTAACCCACTGAGCCATCCAGGCACCCCAAAGTACTGTGTTTTTTTTTAAAAGGATGAAATATCTGTGTAGAAGATAACTGTAAAGACAATTACACAAGATTTTGTACTCTGTGGTAGACCCCCCCCCCCTTTTTGTGTGTGATAGCCCCATCCTCCAGGCACTGTCAGTTCTATGTAGAACTTGTGTCTCCTTAAAGATTTACCCATGGCTGTGAGCACAAAGGATGGTGCAGATACTGATTCTAAGAGTAGTGAATACCCAAATCCAGGAAGCTAATAATAGAAGTACCAAGAACCTTGGATAATCCATCTTTACCATGTTTTGGGTTTGTTTTAATTTTTTGTTTTTGTTTAAGATTTATTTTAGAGAGTGAGTACATGCACAAGCATGAGGGCAGGGCAGAGGGAGAAGCAGACTCCCCGCTGAGTAGGGAGCCCAGTGTGGGATTCCAGAACCCTGGAATCATAACCTGAACTGAAGAAAGACACTTCACTGCAGGAGCTACCCAGGCACCACCCCCCCATCTTTGAATAGTAGACAGTTTATGGATGTTCATGCAAGTGTGCTGTTTCTATCACATTGTCTTGTTGTAACTTTTTTTATAAAATTACTTTCTCGGGATGCCTTGGTGACTCAGTCCATTAGACATCTGCCTTCGGCTTAGGTCATGATCCCAGGTTCCTGGGATCGAGGCCCGCATTAGGCTTCTTGCTTATCAGGGAACCTGCTTCTCTGTCTCCCTCTGCTGCTCCCCCTGCTTGTGCTCTCTTACTGTCAAATAAATAAATAAAATCTTTTTTAAAAAAATTTTTTTTAAATGCCTTTCTCTTGCTGAAATCACTACCATAATCTTACATCTACTTGGGTTATTAAGAATTTTTTTTTTCTCTGAAATAGTTAACTACCTTGAGGAATTTCACCAGAGTAATAGATTTGAGTTTGGCTGCTCTGAACAATACATGTAGGTTTTATTTTTATTATTTGTACTGTTTTGAAGGAGGAGCAGCTGGGCTTTTGTTAAGGAAAGATTTAATTCACATATTGATGAGGATACCAAAAATGGGCACTAATTGGTATAATTCCATCTGGATTCGTAGCCAACACTTTGACAAGTTTTAATCTTATTCTTAAGGATGCTGTTCTGTGTAGCTCGTTCCCTCCCCTTCCACACTTTTTCCCTCCTAATTTTTTGCTTGCTCTACCAAGAAAATAAGGCTACATTGCTCTGTTTTCTTGCTTCTGAATCCAACTTCTCATAACTTTACAGTTAACCAGATTTGCCATTCGTAAATGAAGTAACCGTACTGGCTGGCCACTAGTGAAGTCCTGGCATAATTGAATGTGCTTACAGCTTCCTGCCTGATTGAACTTCCCTGTGACACAGGTGTTCTGCATCTTTAAAAGCCTCTTGTTACCAGGGAGCAGCTTTGACTTTTTCACACCGGGTGCACATTTGGTACAAGCAGTGAATGAATGTGATGCATGAATAAATATTTGTGTCCGGCCCACACATCTGCTTCTTTCGGTCTCTTGTGAGTTCATCCTGGTTTTTTGTTTTGTTTTGTTTTGTTTTCCAGCTGCTGTGACTTACTCAAAGCCTCGATTGGCTACATTTTGGCACTATGCCAAAGTTGAGCTGGTTCCTCCAACCCCTGCTGAGATCCCTACAGCTATTCAGAGCTTGAAAAAAATAGTCAAGAGTGCTCAAACTGGTAGCTTCAAACAGCTCACAGTTAAGGTAACTATGGGCTAAATGAAAACGTATGTGCGTAACTGAAAATGTCTTCCCTTGGGATTTTTCTGATTGTTTTGATTAATATATGTATTTTCCAGTGAGAATAAAACCTACATAATGAAAGATAATCTCTTTCTTGACTGCTGAGAAAGATACTTACCTTTCTAATGTTGTCATCTGGGTTGAAATAATTCAGCTATCATATGTCTTTGTTTCCTGTTAGTCTTATAACAAAGAAAGGAGCATTTTTTCTGGGCAACTCTTTTCCCTCTCCTATTTTGGTTAGTATACTAAAATAGGATGGCTTACTTTGCTGATTTTGTACTTTTTTTAATCCAAAGGCCTGGAAATACTCCCAGTTTAGCCAAAAGATCTCTTGGACTATCAGGCAACTAACACTTACATGAAGATAAAAATATCAAAACCTAGCAAGTGTATCATGTAATATGAAGGGTTACTGAATAGCATTAAGATAAAATCTAAAGATTGTTAAGAACTGGAACTTGGATTTTATGTTTGCTTGTTTGAGCCAAACAACTAAATTATTTCTGGCTTTAGAATCTACATCCTGGAAAATACAGTTGTTTTTCAGACCTCTGGTATTTCTGGTCTAGTTTGAAGGGGAAAATTAAAATTCACATCCAGGTGCTAAAAGGAAAGGCCCGGTTTTGTTGTAGAGGAGTACTTCAACTGGAGTTTCAAGATCCTTAGTTGCACTTGCACACAGCGTGCTTTTTCAGGGCAGTAAAACATTGATCTGTGAAACTGAGTCATTACTGAATACTTGGAAAGAGTTAAACCAAATAATAAATGAAGAAAGGGAAAGACAGAGCTCTTCATCTGTCAACGAATTCTCTTTGGCCAGACAGAAATGTCTCTTCAGAGACTTCCCTTACTATGGCCATCCTTTCATATGAATGCCCTGTCTAAATGTGTCAGCTATTTCCAGGATGTGGGTTCTAGGGCTCATAAAGTGTCTAATAAACTAATAATGAAAGGGTTAAGTCAGTTCAGGTCTTTAAAGAATGCTTTGAAAGAATTTATAAGCTCTGGACTACTTACCTTACATAATTGAAAGTTCAAGTGTCTCAGCTGTTGAACAAAGTTAACATCAGTAAACCTTGACTTTGGCTAAAACTGCTCTCTAAATGAATAGCATCCTTACATTCTCTGTTACTTGATCCTGGGGAAGAGTACTTTTAAATACATACATAAGAAAAACAATGTACATTAAAATTTGTGCTGCTTTTTTCAGGAAGCTCTGCTGAATGGTTTGGTGGCCACCGAGGTGTGGATGTGGTTTTATGTCGGCGAGATCATAGGCAAGCGTGGCATCATTGGCTATAATGTTTGAAGACCAATCTTTAACATCTGTTTATATGTGGCTTATTATTTGAGGGTTCTTGGACCATGTGTGATCAGACTGGTACTTGAATAAAAGAAGATAATGTGTCAAAATCAGTGTTTTCTCTGTCAGACACTACATGGAAGGATTATAGTTTCTCTTGATAATAAGATGGATTGTCTTGCTTTAATACATTAATTCAGCTCTAAGGACATGTCTTTGCTTAGCCTAAAATCGGAAAGGATATATGTGAATATACCAACCTGGCAAATAGATTTTTGAGGATAACATTCTAACCTGAAGGTTTGAAATACATGACAAATTTATTTTATTTCCAGAATAGTCAGGGAAAAGGTCTTGGGAAAACTAGGACTTGCTACAGTAAGAAAAATAGTAATACCACGTGCCATAGTGATATAGTTAAATCATGTCCATAATCTAAAGAATAAAATTTGGATGGTTTCTCTTTGCTACAGAAATTTTTTTTTTAAGATTTTATTTATTTGACAGACACAGCAAGAGAGGGAACACAAGCAGGGGGAGTGGGAGAGGGAGAAATAGGCTTCCTGCAGAGCAGGGACCCCGATGCGGGGCTCCATCCCAGGACCCTGGGATCATGACCTGAGCTGAATGCACATGCTTAATGACTGAACCACCCAGGCACCCCAGAGATCGACCTTTTGATAACACCTGCATTTATAAATGTTAGAGTACTTCGTTGTAGTCTAAGTAAGTATCTTTACACCATCTTTAACACCAGGACAGAGCTACTAAGAGCCACCACCTCCTTTTTAAATCTAATTTTGATGTGTGTTAAATTATTAATCTGTTCAGTTCATGATTTTTAGAACCTATCTTAATAAAAATAAAATACCCTATGGATATTTAAATAGTTAAAAATTTAGTATTCTCTATTGTTCTAAATAGTACATTATGTCCTGAAATAAATACAAATGCTTGCTATCTGTCTTCTTGAGCTGTTATTATTGAGGATGTAGGAGATACTTAATCATTCATTGGCTTTTCAGGGGATTTTACCATCTTTGAATGGTTTATTGGTACATTTCTAAATCCATCGTAACTCCTGCAGCCAGGGCAAGACATGCATTACCAGCTGACAACCAAAAGCTAACTGCATACTGAAAAAGCATTATGGCTCACAGTACAGTATTAATCCTTTAACAGTACTGAACATTCACCCAGTCAGTCCCAAATTTATCCACTTAGAAAACCACTGCTTTAGCTTAATCAAGGGAAGTTTTCCTAAGTGATCAGCAGGAAAGTCTCCACAGTGGCTGCTGCTTTTCTGAAATGAAGTCATGCCTAACTTACTGCTTCTTGAAGTAATCACAGGTGGTCAAAACTGAAACTACCTCTTCAAAAGACATTTGGTAACTTAAAATATGCATAGCAAAAGACTGAAAATTACTACTACAGTCCTAGTAATCTTCAGGGGTTTCTCAGTTTCATAACAGTGAGAATTAAATTAAAAGGTATGAGATCAGCTAGCACTAATAACCTATAAGGCCTAGTTGATTCATGACATGTAATTTTTTTGGTAACCATCTGGTCACCCCCAAAAAGTCCTCAAAACAAACATTTACTACTCACTCCACTGCAACTTCCTCCTCTGCCATCCAGCACATCTCCAGTGTGTGGTGGTTAATAGTGCATGTACAGTATTTTCTTAAGTTAAAATAGCGGCTCCTCAAAGTGGCAACTTCACTTTTGCCCTCCTGAACCCCAAAAGTCTTTTCTCTCCTAGTGAAGAGCCATTGAGGCTGGCTTTCACTGAATTTGTGGGTGCTGAGTCATGAGCAGACAACTTCAGCATCCCTCAGATACTCGTGTAACTCCTAAATCCAGGCACTGTGCTAAATAAAGAGTAGAGGCAGACGTCATGGATAAGACTGAATGTTACCTGTTTCAGTGTTCGGTGAGACAGGTAATTAAGCGTGCAGTTACAATGTGAAAAGTGCTATAAAGAGGGAAGTGAAAGGCATGCTTGAAAGAGTCTGACCCAGACTTGTGAAGAGGGTTCAAAGAAGGCTGTCCGAGGAACCAATATCAAAAGTGAATCAGAAGAGTAAGAGCCAAGAATGGAACCTGGTACACTGGGCAGGTAGAACAGCCTGTGTAAAGGCTATTAAGACAGTGGTGCCTCATTTCCTCGGCCGTTACCCCTTGCCTTTCAGCTCAGGTCATGATCCCAGGGTCCTGCGATTGAGCCCTGCATGGGACTCCCTGCTCAGTGGGGAACCTGCTTCTCTCTCTGCCTCTAAGGCTCCCCCTGCTTGTGCACTTTTGCTCTCTATCGAATAAAATCTTTAAAAAAAAAAAAAAAGCTGTCAAGTCAGAAGAAATTGGACACATTGGAGGTTGTGAAAGAACATACATCTGGCTGAATCTCCAGGTAGAAGTGGTGATGTAAGGTCGGAGAATGGGGACCAGATCATGAAGTGCCTTTTATGCCATACCAGGGTTTGGGCTATCTTAAGGCCAGTGCATGGAAAACCATAGAAAGAGTTTGACAAGGCACAATTTCTGCCCTCTGTTTGTCTGGTCTAACAGCAGCAGGCAATTTCAATTCCAGGTAACAGAAGCCAGGACAGAAACCTGCACAGGGTGCATCCGAGAACACAGGTGCCCCCCCCCCACCTTTGCTCACTATGTAGAAGCCCAGACATTGTTAGCACAAGGTGACAACAAAGAGGGGAGAGGACAGCTGCTCAAGTTCAAGCCTATTACTCATGTATGTCAGCAACTATGGTCTAAAGGTAGGATTTCTGAGGAAACAACTATGTAAAAAAGTTTCTCCACATGAATGTCAATAAATACCAGAGCATTCAGGTCATGATCCCAGAGTTCTGGGATTGAGCCTGTCACAGGGCTCCCTGCTCAGTGGGGAACCTCCTTCTCCCTCTCCCTCTGCCCATCCCCCTGCTTGAGCTTGCTTTCTCTCTCAAATAAAATCTTCTAAAAATAAATATTAGACCCTTTTTTATGAGGGATCATATTGAATGTGAAACTGTCCACACTGCACACTTAATTCTTTGTTCTGTGCACCTCACGCTTTCCCTGGATAACAGTTTCTCCTTTCTTTTCCACTCCTTTCTTACATTCCTAAGTTTCTTCTGCTCTAATTTCTAAGGACAGTTCAATGCAATTTACTTTCATCATGTTTGTACAGCATTTCACATCTTCAAACCATGTGCACTGACTTATTTCATCCTTGACTTTCCCCTGAGTAATGTGGCATCAATGACATACCCATTTGACAGGAAATTCAACAGAAACATTAAATGACTTGGCTAGGACCCCATGAGTAGTAAGTGGCACCCCAAACTGGGCCCAGGTAATGACCCCATGTTGTCATCTATGCCCTGACCACCTTGGAAACCTCCCTGTGTGGCATTTCCACAGTTCCATTCTGTATTACTGTTCTGTCTGTTCTCAGGCTTATCTGCCCTACTACCAAGCTACTTAAGCTTTATTGACCCATCAGATGTCATCCCACCTAATCTGGTCCAATTGTGATCACTCAAGGTAACTATAGCAGCATTTCTACCAGAGTCCCTTAGCAGGAACTCACCGACCTGTGAACCTACCACAGCAAAACATTGCCATGAAGCCTGTAGCTTTGTTTTTGTGGGGTTTTTTTTTTAAGATTTTGTTTATTTATTTGAGAAAGAGACAATGAGAGAGATCATGAGCGAGGAGAAGGTCAGAGGGAGAAACAGATTCCCCGAGGAGCTGGGAGCCAGATGCAGGACTCGATCTGCAAACTCCAGGATCATGACCTGATTCGAAGGCAGTCGTCCAACCAGCTGAGCCAGCCGAGCGTCCCTGTAGCTTTGTTTTAATCTCATGCTGCTACCAGCTTCTGCTTCAGCCCCCCAATTTCCAACCAGTCCCCATAAAAGCCAGCTTTTAATCACATGATTGCTCGACTATCCCTAACGGATGCAGCTCATCAGCCACCAAATCATTGTTTCATTTTTTTTCTTTTTTTTTCTTTTTTTTTTTTTTTAAAGATTTTATTTATTTATTTAACAGACAGAGATCACAGGTAGGCAGAGAGAGAGACAGGAGGAAGCAGGCTCCCCGAGGAGCAGAGAGCCCGATGCGGGGCTCAATCCCAGGACTCCGGGACCATGACCCGAGCCGAAGGCAGAGGCTTTAACCCACTGAGCCACCCAGGCAGGCTCCCCCATTATTTCTTTTTTTTTAAGGTGTTTTTTTTTTTTTGAATCTTATTTATTTGGGAGAGAGCACGCACATTAGCAGGGGGTGGGGTCCGGCAGAGGGAGAAAATCTTCAAGCAGACTCCCTACTTGAAAGCAGGGTCCCACTCCCTGTCAGGGCTCTATCTCACGACCCCCCCAACCATGACCTGAGCCAAAACCAAGAGTTGGACGCTTTTACCAACTGAGCCACCCAGGCACCCCAACCATTCTTTCTTTAAGATTTTATTCATTGGTTTGGTAGAGCACGCACACAAGCAGGGGGAGCAGGAGGCAGAGGCAGAGGGAGAAGCAGGCTCCCCATTGAGCAGGGAACCTGATGTGGGACTTGATCCCAAGACTCTGGGATCATGACCTGAGCTGAAGGCGGACACTGAACTGACTGAGCCACCCAGGCACCCCATTCTTTATTTCTTGACAGTTTTTTTTCTCCCTGCTCGCTGTCATTCTACAGAACTACTTACATCTTAATAATTGGCAGTTTCAACATACACGTCGATCACTAGCTTTCAAAGTGTGGTCCCTGGACCATAGCAGCAGCAACATCACTAGGAAAGTTAGAAATGAAAATTCTCAGGCTCAGGGGCACCTGGGTGGCTCAGTCGTTAAGCATCTGCCTTCGGCTCAGGTCATGATCCCAAGGTCCTGGGATCGAGCCCCACTTTGGGCTCCACGCTCGATGGGAAGCCTGCTTTCCCTCTTCCACTCCCCCTGCTTGTGTTCCTGCTCTCGCTCGCTCTGTCTCTGTCAAATAAATAAATAAAATCTTAAAAAAAAAAAAAACTCTCAGACTCAGACCTAGAAACTCTGGGGGTAGGATATCTGTGTTTTTATTGGTTCTTTGTGTAATTCTGACACAGGCTAAAGTTTGAAAACCACTGACACAAATGATCCAACAAACTAGCCTCTTGATTTCCTGTTAAAGTCCATTGATTAGATCTTTCCCCTTCCTTGGGCACTCATTCCCAAGTCATTACCAGTCTTTTCAACCACTCCATAGTTTGAATTTCATGCATCCCTCTCTCTGCCTATGTCTTGCCAGCCCATTTCCCCTCATACATTAATTTGGAATCACTGTGACCACTGATAAATGGGTGCTACCATCTCCCTCACCATCCTGATGTCCTTCTTTCCTTCCTCACCTACCTTACATATATTCCATGGTCAGTCACGATCACGCCCATGAATATACCCCCAACATCCTTGCCTCTCACTCCCTTTGTTGTGCTCATTTGCCAAACCACATCCTCCGCTAAGTCTACGTGCTCTGCCCTTGCACTGGTGTAGCTGGAGAGAACAACGAAGTTTGGCTAGTCTCACTGCAAGAATTGAAATTCCTTTACAGAACCTTAAGAAAGCATTTAATACTATCTGACAAGCATACTTTATTTCTTCAACTCATGATTATTGCTGTCCACAGATGACCTTTCCTCCTATTTTACTAAGAAAATTGAAGAAATTGGAGAACTTCCATTGACTTCATCTACTCGCTACTGTCGGCACTCATGTGTATGCTCCCTCTTGCCTATACTGGGTTGCTCATGCTCCTTTTTATTTTAAGATTTTATTTTCAAAGAATCTGTGTACCTCATGTGGGGCTAAAACTCACAACTCCAAGATCACAACTCACATGCTCCATGGACTGAGCCAACCAGTCACCCCCTCTTTCTCTTTTTTAAAGCCCATTCCCTCCACTTTGTGTCTTTGTGATTTCTCCCTTTTCCTACATAATTAATTTTCTTCCGTACTCTGTTGTTCCTATGAGTGTGTACACATGCTATTACCTAGCCCATCTTTCACTAAACCAGCTCCCTTTTGCAGTAAAACACCTCAAAAGTTACCAATACTCGGGGCACCAGGGTGGTGGTCAGTTAAGCATCCAACTCTTGGTTTTGGCTCAGGTTGCGATCTCAGGGTTGTGAGACCAAGCCCCAAGTCGGACCCCACGTCAGACTCAATGGCAGAATCTGCCTGGGATTCTTTCCCTCCCCCCTCTGGCCCTCTCCTCTCTTCTCTCTCAAATAAGTAAATAAAATCTTAAAAAAATAATAATAATAATAGGGGCACCTGGGTGGCTCAGTGGGTTGGGCCTCTGCCTTCAGCTCAGGTCATGATCTGGGGTCCTGGGATCGAGCCCCACATAGGGCTTTCTGCTCGACGGGGAGCCTGCTTCCCCCTCTCTCTCTCTGCCTACTCGTGATCTCTGTCAAATAAATAAATAAATAAATTTTTTAAAATAGAAATAAGATAAAATTTTTTTAAAAGTTACCAATATGAGCCTGGGGGGAGCTCAGTCATTAAGCATCTGCCTTCGGCTTAGGTTGTGATCTGGGGATCCTGGGATGGAGCCCCGCCTCAGGCTCCCTGCTCAGCAGGAAGCCTTCTTCACCCTCTTCTCCCTCTCCCTCCCCCACTCCTCCTGCTTGTATTCCTTCTCTCCCTGTCTCTGTCTCTGTCAAATAAATAAAATCCTTTAAAAAAAAAGATTAAAAGTTACAAATATTCACTTACTGTCCCCAACTCCTGTTCTCTCTTGAACAAACTCAAACTCCAATCAGGTGCTCATTCCTACCACTTTACTGGAACCACTCTCCTTACACAAGAAATGCAAGAGTCCATTCTCAATCCTCATTTTACGGGAACTTTTCCGCAGTGTTTGACGCCCCTGAACATCTCTTCCCGTTTGCTGCGCCTTACGACACACTTGACTTCCCCAGCTTTCCTGCGGCCTTCCTTCTGCCTTCCTTTTCTTCACTTCTCAGATTCCTCTTCCAGTTCCTCCTTCCTCCAGCTTCAGTATCTTTGGAATATCAGAGATAAGGCTCAGTCCTTCTCTCTCTGTACTCATTCCATGGATGATCTCATTCCGTGTGGTTTTAAATAACATCTACGCACTGATGACTCTCAAATTTATCTCTAGGTCCCACCTCTCCCTGGAACTCTAAACGTAGATGCAACTGCCCCTTTGGTATCTCCACAACCTTCACTTCTTTTTTTTTTTTCTTTAATATTTAATTTATTTAGTTGAGAGAGAGAGTTAGAGATCATGAGGGTGGGGGGAGAGGGGAGAGGGAGAAGCAGACTCCCTGGTGAGCAGGGAAGCTGGATGAGGGTTTCCAACCTGAGCGGAAGGCAGAGGCTTCATAGACTGAACCACCCAGGTACGCCTCTGCACTCCCTTAATTGACATCTCAGATTTAACATGTCCAAAATCCAACTCTTGACTTTCTTCCCCACCAGAAACCCATTCCACAGTTTTCTCCCTCTCCGCTGTTGGCAACTCGATCCTTCCAGTTGCTCAAGCTAAAAACCTTTGGAGTCATCCTCGACTACTAGTCTCATATCTAAATCAATCCATCAAGAAATCCTGTGGGTTCCACCTTCAAAATGTATCCGGAATCGGAACCTTTTTTTTTTTTAACCAACTCCCTTGCTAACACCAAGGCACTGCCATCTCTCACCAGGATTGCTGGAATGATCTCTTGACTGGCCTCCTGCTTCCAAGCTTGCATGTCTACAGGTCTATAGTCTATTCTTCAGGCTGTTCAGAGCGATCCCATCAAAATGTAAGTCAGACCATGTCAGTCCTCTGCTCAGAACCCTTCAGTGGTTCTCACCTCACTCAAATTCCAAAGCTAGAATCTTTACAGTAGACTAGGCCCAACAAGATCTGGCTTTCTATTTTGTATCTGACCTCCTCACCTTCCCACACTCTTGCCCTCCCTTTCTTCTCCTGGGTTTCCTTCCTCTTCTTCAACCGTGCCACCCACCTCAGCCCTGGCTGGCCCCTAGGATTGAACTGCTCCTCCTGGACTCATGCCCAGGCCAGTCCCTCCCTTCATTCAGGGTTTTCACTTGGGCTTCCCCAACCACCCTAATTATCATTCCAAGAAACCTCTCTCCAAATACTTATTTTTTCACACACACACACACACACACACACACACACACACACCGCCCCACCCCCCGCCCATCCCAATTTCCCAAAATCAACTTCTAACATTTTGTGTGATTTACTGATTTATGATTTTTTTGTTTAATTGTGTTACCTTACTTAAATAAATGCAAGGCCCCCAAAGGCAGAAATTTTTTAAAACTGTTTTTTGGGATGACTGGGTGGCTCAGTCAGTTAAACATCTGCCTCGGGTCATGATCCCAGGGTCCTTGGATCGAGCCCTGCGAGATCCAGCCCTGCCTAGGTCTCCTTTCTCAGCAGGAAGCCTGCTTCTCCCTCTGCCTGCCGCTCCTGCTCTGGCTCCCCTGGCGTGGGCATGGGCATGTGCTCTCGCTCTCTCTCTTGCTCTCTCTCTCTCTCTCTGACAAATAAATGAATAAAATAAAATGAAAAAATACATAGATGTTTTGTTCACTGATACATTCCAAGCTCCAAGCACATAGAAGCCACTCAGTACAGATGTGATGAATAAACCGCCCGTTAGTGATTCCATGCCTTTCCAAACTACTCTTCCCTCTGCTTTACCCTGGCTCTGTGGACCCAGCACATCACTGTTCCACCTGGAGAAGTCTCCGGATTTTCCCAGGCTGCTTCCTTTGGCCCTCCTGTTGGGCCTCTTCTAACACCTGTCATTGTACTCTAATGATACATTTACATTTGTTTCTTTCCCTTACTAAACTGTAAGCTTTTTAAGGAAGGTACAAGATCTACCTCACCTTGGTAACCCTAGCCTATCACATCATCTCTCTGGCTTGTATAGAGTAGGTTTTCAAACAATGAAACAGCAAACTGTCCTTACCGTGTTTGGTACGGTGTTGACACGCAGCAGAGTTTGGTGGCAGTTTGCCACAAAGGGAGATGCAGGCCTGGGGGACTTGTTTCCTGGAGGCCTGCAGGCTGGGCTGCTGGAGCGGGAGAGCTGATGCCCGCTGAGTCACTCCTGCAGCTCAGCCTCTCACTCTGAAGCAGAGATGGGGATTCCTGATTAACAGCCCTTTCCTGTACAAGGTGAGAGTGCAGAGCTGCCTTCGCATAAGGCCTGGGTGAGAAGAATGAGCCCATGGGCAGCAGGTCTTTTATAGAAGACCTCTCTTGTAATCTGAAAATCCCAGAAATTCCTAAGGAACTGACCATCTTAACTCCTGTCTTTGCCAAGCCTGCATTTCAGGATCTATATCCTTAGCAGAACTGAAAGAAGCACAGCATATGCAGCTTATAACCCCACATTGTTACTCCGTGGATTTACACATGCAAACTATGGATGGGTTTTTATAAGAATTACATGTTGGATCCTTACGCAAAGTAGGAAAGGTGATCTTTAGAAGCTCTGAGTTTTAATGCATTCCAGTATTGTCAGATCCAGAAGCAATTAAAACACTGTTGTGCGGTTTTGAATTATAGCCTGCTTGTTAAAATACCTATTGTTTTCCCTAAGGACAGCCTGCATTTTTACCTTGATGCCACCACACTCCGGGTCTCAGGGGGGTAGGGAACTTAATAGAACAAGTGAATAAATATAGTTCTGAGATAACAGTGAGTTCTAAGGTGATGATAGGAAATCAGTTCCCAATTTTAGTGACCTTCAGGTGGAGGAAAGGAATGAAAGCCATGTAAGCCCAGGATTGGTTAAACAAACAAACGATATCAGCCAAATACTTGTTAAGTCAGAAGTGGTGTTTCGATCATCCCTGCTTGAACTTGGACCCTATGAGGGTTTTGTCTGCCTTGACTATGCTAGTAGAAAGACTTTATTTACGTGATGCCCGTGTTACTACGACATGGAGGAAACTATTACCCACTTCACCCAAGGCTCCAGATCTCACCCCCATGGCACTGGGGCTATATACCACAGCCGAATGGCCCTTGATCTGCTTTGTTTGCTCTACCATCTCCATCTGACTCTCCATCCCAGAAGAAATCCGCTGATGGAGACTCAATAAAACCTCGCACACTTATCAGTGCAAGAAACACAAATGGGAGACAAAACCCATCTCTCATCTCTCTTAAGACAGTACCTGTCACTACACGTTTTCCTTATTTGTCCCTCTCTGTGACAGCCAAGACCTCTTGCAGGTTAACAGAAGTCACCCGGTCTAGAAGATTTGAAATGAAATGTTATTCTCCTCACTTTCCCCCTGCAAGAATGAGATGAAGTAGAAGCCTTTGCCAGAGGTGAGTGAGTCAGGGGCAGAAGTTTGGAATGTAGGACTTGATTCCTGGTTTCCTAACCCTAACCACATCCTCCCTAAGCTGGGGTTGCTTTTTGCGCTGTGAGGGGCAGGGGTGGGCAAGGTGATGATTTGATTTGATGCTTTTATTTAGAAAATAACTGAAATCTGACCTCTAACCCATGTGTAAAACACGCCAGTTAAACTCTAGCAGGAATTTATGATGATTCCCAACGTATAATATGCACCGGAGCCTCGGACATGATTTTCCTGGGTCTTAAGCAATAGGATTGGCTAGGTGTGAATAAGGCTCAAAATAGAGAAGAGTGGGGCGCCTGAGTGGCTCAGTCATTAAGCTTCTGTCTTCAGCTCACATCCTGATTCCAGAGTCCTGGGATCAAGCCCCGAGCCCTGCATCGGGCTCCCTGCTCAGCAAGAATCCTGCTTCTCCCTCCCTTACTCCCCCTGCTTTTGTTTTCTCTCTCTCTCTCTCTCTCTGTCAAATAAATAAAATATTGGGGCGCCTGGGTGGCTCAGTGGGTTGGGGCCTCTGCCTTTCACTCAGGTTATGATCTCAGGGTCCTGGGATGGAGCCCCACATCTGCTCGGCGGGGAGCCTGCTTCCTCCTCTCTCTCTCTCTCTCTCTCTGCCTGCCTCTCTGCCTACTTGTAGTCTTTGTCTGTCAAATAAACAAATAAAATCTTTAAAAAATAAATAAAATAAAATAAAATCTTTAAAAAAAATAGAGATGAGGATAAGGTGAAAGAGGAGAGGCTAAAACCTAATCCTAAACATCTTAAAAGTTAAATGAACCAGTGATCATAATTAATCACCCATTCTCTACCCATAATGTTTCAAAGTACGTTCTCAGTTTTTGAACTTGATATCAGCTCAGATGAGTTCACATGTGAGAGACATTAATAAATGTAGTTTTTAGGGGCACCTGGATGGCTCAGTCGGTTGAACATCTGAACCTTGATTTCGGCTCGGGTGATGGGATCGAGCAGGTAGGGCCCCACACTCAGAGAATAGCCAGTTTAAGACTCCCTCTCTCTCTCTCTGCCCCTCCCCTTGCTCATGGTGTGCAAACAAGGTGCAGTGTGTGTGTGTGTGTGTCTCTCTCTCTCAAGATTTTATTTATTTGAGAGAAAGCAAGTGAGAGAGAGAGAGTACAAACCAGGGGAAGTGGGGCAGAGGGAGAGGGAGAAGCAGACTTGCCAGGGAGCAGGGAACCCAACACAGGGCTGGATCCCAGGACCCTGATATCATGACCCCAGCAGAAGGCAGAGACAACCAGGTACCCCATAAATAAAATCTTTAAGAAAAATAATGTAGCTTTTAATTCAGGCTTGCATTTTGCTTCAGAGATCAGAAGATCTTTGCCTGGTACAATGATGGTCATATCCTCCTGGATTTGGGGGGTTTTGTTTTTTTACTTTAGTCATCTACCAAAAGTGTCTAGGAATAAACAAATGAACACAATGCGTGCACTGTAATATAGATTCAAGAATATGTCAAAGCAAACTTACCCAACTGGCCCTGAGAAAGATAACCTTTGGGAAATCTTCCAGGCCAGTCATGATTGCTGAAGAGAAGATAACCAAATGTTCATTACTCAAAGGGCTTCTTCAACTGACAAGAAGTTCTAGTCTTTCAGTACTAATACCTTCACTTGTGGAAATTCATCTTAGAATGAGGAGCTATAGCATCTAGTTCCTCTGAGAATATTCTTCAATCAACAAGTTGTCCACCTAGCTAAGGGACAGCTTCCTGGAATTAGGACTGCAGAACCTAGGTTATAATTAACTCAGACTTCCTCCCTCTTTTGTACCTTGGCCATGACCTTAATCCTCACCTAGATTTTCCATCCCGACTATGGATAAAATTTTGTTCTAATTTATATCAACTGAACTCTGGTCCTGTTAGCCTAAGTTGGCATTGATGCCTGAAAGGAATCCTAAACCAATTTTAGACCATTTAGTTAGACTTTAAGCATGACTCAAAAAAGCTAGACATCTCAGTTAGAGGATAATATTATCCTTTTTCTCTCTTTTGTAAAA
>NC_081557.1:90838107-90959916 GCF_022355385.1 Mustela nigripes | reverse complement strand
GAAGGAAGGAAGGAAGGAAGGAAGGAAGGAAGGAAGGAAGGAAGGAAGGAAAGGAAAGGAAGAAAAAGAAATCACTTGGTAATGTTATGTCTAGTGAATTTTTTCAGAGTAATTTGGAGGCAAGTAATGTCTCCAGTTCTAGGAACTGCAGCATTGACAATACATAGAAAGAATGAAAAGGGCTGATCAAATGGGAGAGGCTTTGGAATTGAGCAGGTTTCATCTGCATGGATTTAAAGTCATACTTAAGTAATGATCATCACTAGGTCCATTGCTACATATCTAAAGAGCTCAAAACCCAAAGAGCTCTTTGCAAGAGATGAGGTTTATGGAACAGAATCAAGTGTTTTGCAGGTGTGAAAGGTGAGATTCAAAGAAGCAGTTACAAAACTTCACACACATGCAAGTCTTCCAGAAAAGAGCTATACCTTTCCTACTGCGTTAAGGAGAAATTAGAAACTGTCCAAGATGGACTCCTTCGATCTCTTACCTTCACCTCAAACTGATCTGCTTCTAACTATCCCTTTCCTTCTTTTCTCTTGACCTAGAAAGAGACATTTAGGACTTTCTTTCCAAAACTATCCTTCTATATTTGCTCTTGATTCTCTTCCTTTCTACTCTTCAGCCATCTCTTCCTATCCATTCTCCATTTTTTATGTATTCATTTACTGGCTCAATGAACATTTCTTATACTCTTGTTATAGGACATACTAAGTTTTTGGGACACTGAAGTGAAAGACAACTTTCCTACCTTCACAGGACTCATGGTCTAGTGGAAGAGGTAGCAGAATACATTATCACAAACCACACAATGACCATACAGTATGTTAATACCCACGACAGATGTCTGCATATTATGCTACAGCGGTATACACAGGAGAGGTCGAAGAAGGTTGGGGTGGACGGTGTAATACATGAAGTGGGTCAGGAGTTAGCCAACAGGACAAGTGGGAAGGAAGGACATTTTAAATAGAGGGAATGACATGCACTAAAGCACAACCATACAAGAAAATTCAAGTTCAGTGAGGCAAGGACATAAGGAATCAGAGGTGTGTTTGGAGGTAAGAGGTGAGGGAAGAGTGAGACCAGATAATAAAGGATCTTAAGATGATAAGGAACTTTTAGGGGTACCTGGGTGGCTCAGTAATTAAGCGCCTACCTTCAGCTCAGGTCATGATCCCAGAGTCCTGGGATCAGCCTTGCATCCGGCTCCCTGCTTGGCAGAAAGCCTGCTTCTCCCTCTCCCATTCCCCTTGCTTGTGTTCCCTCTCTTGCTGTGTCTCTCTCTGTCAAATAAATAAAATCTTAAAAAAAAAAAGATGATAAGGAATTTTAAAAGTATTTTAAGTATTTATTAAAGTATGGTCTAATTTGCATTTTCGGAAGGTCAGTCTTTGTAGCAGAGGATGATTAGCCTGGGAACCATTGCAGGAATCCTGAAGAAAAGTGAGCAACTACAGGAGCATGGTGGTGCCATTAGGAGAAGTGATACAGAGAGAAGCAAACTTCACTGTAAAGAGGAATTCAGTTTAAGGACATACAAGTGCGGGTCACCTAGGTGGCTCAGTCAGTTGAATATTTGCCGTAGGCTTGGGTTATGATGGCAGCGTCCTGGGATCGAGCCCCACGTTGGGCTCTCCACTCAGCGGGGAGTCTGCTTCTCCCTCTGCCTGCTGCTCCCCCTGTTTGTGCTCTCTCTCTGTGTCAAATAAATAAATAAATAAAATCTTTAAAATAAATAAATGAATGAAATATTAAAAAGAAAAGAGGGCTAAGAACATAACTCTAAGAAACACCAATGTTGAGGGATGGCTATGTGACAAGAAGCCAGTGCAGGGGTTTGAGATAGAAAGTTGAGAGAGATAAAAGGAAAAGCAGGAAGGAAAGTGTGGGGTCATAGACACCAAGGCAGGAGAACTTCCAGAAGTTCGACAATGCTACCAAAATACCAGGAACAACAGAATGAAAAAGTCACCATTAGTTTTAGCAACTTGGAAATCACTGGGGTTTTTGCTGTCACCAGTATCAATGGGAGTGGGAGGCAGATGACTCTGGTTTGAAGTATGCAGGGAAGATGGTAAGGAACTGGGGTGGGGGGGCTGTGAATGTAAATATTCTTCTCAGAATCTTGGCTGCATCGTCATTAGGTAATATTTCCCCTTTATTTTCTGACCTAGGCAGCCCTTGGAAGCCATCACTCTATAATGGATATATGTGTACATCCTATTCACTTACTCATTTACTTATCCATTCATTCTCACCTCTCCTTCTCTCAAGCCCTACACTTAATATATCAGCACATTTTCACTCAATCTTCATAATATAACCTGAATCTATTTCTCATCACCTCCACACTACCAACCAAGGCCAAGGCCCCAACATATTGTCACATGGACCAGTGCAATAACCTTCCAACAGATTTCCCTGCTTTTACCCTTTGCCTCCTTCTTGTCTATTCTTTTCTTTTAAATTTTTTTTTTTTAAGATTTTATTTTTGGGGGCTGGCTCAGTGGGTTGAGTGGGTGGCTCAGTGGGTTGAGCCACTGCCTTCGGATCAGGTCGTGATCTCGGGGTCCTGGGATCGAGCCCGCATCGGACTCTCTGCTCGGCAGGGAGCCTGCTTCCTCCTCTCTCTCTGCCTGCCTCTCTGCCTACTTGTGATCTCTCTCTGTCAAATAAATAAATAAAATCTTTAAAAAAAATTTAAAAAGATTTTATTTTATTCAAACCCCAACATGGGGTTTGAACTAAAAAACCCAACAAGAGTTGCATGCCCAACTGACTGAGCCAGCCAGGCGCCCTTCCCTCTTGTCTATTCTTATACCAGCAGCCAGAGGCACCCTTCCAAATACTAAGTCATATTTTGTCAGTCTTCTATTTAGAAGCCTCCAGTGATTTGTCATCTCGTTTCAAGGCCCTGTATGATCAGAGACACCCTTGCCCCAATTCTTTACCCACCTATTTTCCAACCACTATTCCCCTCAGCTTCCTTTTCACCAGCCACACGGGCCCCCTTGTGCCCTGAACACACTCTGCCACAGGCCTTCTGCGTTTGTCAGCTTGTACTCAAAACACTCTTCCCTCAGGTATCATCAGTCCTTCAGCACTCTCTTCAAACATCCAAAGGTCTTCCCTGGCCGTCCTTTATAGACCATCATACCTTAGCCTCTCCCAGCTCTCTCTTCTCTCTGTCGTGCTCAACAGCACTTGTCACCATCTGACCTATTACAGTCATATATGTATTGTCTGCTTCCCTTCACTAGACTGTAAACACCTGCAAAGTACGCCTTCCAAGAGCACCTCCTCTGGAGAAGTGGAGATAAAGATAACCAAGAAAGCCATCCCTGCCCTTGAGGAACCCACACTTCAGTGAGTCATCCAACCTAACAAGTAATTAGAATGGAAATGCTCAGAGTTGGATGCGAGAGTCTGAGGCCCTGGGGAACAGTGCGGTTTGGAGCACTCTTCAGGCTGGGTAGTAGTTAAAACCATGAGCTCACCCGAAGAGAATGTAAGAAATGAAAAGCACTCAGGAGACACTGGTATTTAAGGGGTGAAGTTCAGAGGAAGGAGGCCAAGAAGGCATAATAATAATCAAAGACATGAAGAAGAGCTGGAAGAATGAGCCACTGACGTCAGCGTTACTAGAGCCTTTACAGAATACTGCTAATGATCAAGCCAGGATCATTCCTCACCGTTCACAACACGTCAGCTACTGCTCTAAGTATGTTTCATATGTTCACACATAAACCCCAAGGAGTGAGGTGCTGGTATGACCCTATCTTACAGAGAAAAAGTTCACCACCCGAGTGCACCCACCTACGAAGAAATAAAGATCAGAATCCAAGCAGTCTTCAACCCTATGTTATTATCCACTGTACTATATGAGGCTGGCTCTCTCTATTTTTCCCCTATTTTATCAAGTACCTACTAAGGATCCGATACTCTAGGTTCCGGATGTAGAGCTGTAAGGCAGTCCCTCTCTTCATGGAGCTCACATTCTTGTGGGGGGGTCAGCCACTGAATAAGTCAGCTGATGCAAGACAGACAGGGCAGACAGTAAGTGCTTGGGGGTCTGGCTGGCTCCGTCGGTGGAACACAGGACTCTTGATCTCAGGGTCATGAGTTCAAGCCCCACATTGGGTCACATTGGCAGGTACTTTAAAAAAATAAAATAACAGATAATAAGTGGCTCAAAGACAAATGAAGTAGGGTAAAGTTTTATGAATGATAGGTGGTTGCCTCTGGGAGGAGGGGGCATTGAAGT
The DNA here is from genome assembly GCF_022355385.1 of Mustela nigripes. Lineage (NCBI taxonomy): Eukaryota > Metazoa > Chordata > Mammalia > Carnivora > Mustelidae > Mustela > Mustela nigripes. The sequence continues at coordinate 90,955,649 of NC_081557.1, read as the reverse complement.
AGAGATCTGAAGGAAGTGAGAGAGGGAGCCAAGAGGATATCTGGGGGAAGAACATTCCAGGCAGAGGGCACGGCAAGTGCAGAAGGCTTAAGGTGTGAGTGTGCCCGGTGTGTTCCAGGAACTGCAAGGAGGTCAGTGCAGAGGGAACACTGTGAACGAGAGAGAGAGAGAGGCAGGTGACAGGTCAGAAAGATATAGGAAGGCTTCCAGAACATAGAAGTGAAATATTTCACATAAATGAAATAAGTAAAGGGATCAGACATATTAGCTAACACACTGAAAAAAGGAATGTGTGTGTCCATTTGTATTTAGATATATACATTATATACATATATGCTTGTGGATATTCTGAAATACTGGACAACAAACTCAACAGTGATTACTTTTTGAGGGAGGGAAGAGACATGCAGACTTTTAACTTTATATTGTTTCATACTACTTGAAAAATTTCACCTTGCATACATGACTTTTATAATAATCAAAAATTAGCTTAAAAAACAACCACAAGTGGCCTCCACTCGCGTCTCCTTGTCCTTTCCATTTCCTTCTCAACCAAATACAGTCTGACCTCGGACTTCACCTTTGTTCTCCTACTGCTTGCACAGACATCGCCTGTGACTTCCCCAGGACTCTCAGGGACCGCCCACAGTCCTTTTGCTTCTCCATCCATCTCTCAGCTACGTTTGACATTGCTTACAGCTCTTCTCTTTGAAATGCTTTCCCTTTTGGCTCCCCACTTGTCCACTTTGACCTCATGGAACCTTCTTCCTCTGATCGCTTTCACTGGCTACTTATCATCAGCCCACCCAACAGACTTGGGTTTCTTCTAGTTCTATCCTTGACCCATTTGCCTCTGTGCACTACGTACACTTTTTCTGTTGGGCTCATCTGGGCTTGCACTTTCAGAAACCTTCTCTATGCTGCCAAGTTCGCGATCTAGATTTCCAACCTGTTCTTGAGCTCCAGTCCATATACCCAGCTGCCTATTAAACAGCTCCACCTGCAGATCTCACGGACATCTCAGAGCTGCTCTGAAACCAGACTCATCATCGCCAAATAATATCCTCCTCCTGCTCTTGTTGTTCTTATCGTGCTGGTGGTATCAGCATCTGCTTGGTTGACCCTAGCTACAACCTGAGGAAAACACTTCTTGCTCACCCTCCACATCTAAATGGACCTCTAAAAGTCATTCTATCTGCTAAATATCTTTGGAATCTGTCCTTGTTCCCACATCTCCACTGTCATGGCACTCACAATCCGGACTATTACATGTGGATATGGGCATCTAAGTCCCGGGAAGAGTTCAGAGATACTCTAACTGCATTTTCTGCCTCGAGTCTTGCTGTCAGCCTGCTTTCTTACACTCATTTGTCACAGTGACATGGCACAAACTCCCATTACGTCAGTCCCTCCTTGAAATCTTTCCATTTTTTCTAAACCTTTCTTGAGTGAAATCCAAAATCCTTGCTTGATCTGCCTAGTCCTTTTTTGACACTTCCCCAATGTACCTTCTGTTCAAGCAATACTGAGGTACTCTTTGGTTTTCAAAGGCCTCTTTCCTTTGCATGTTTCTGTGAAAGTTCTGTCACATGGCATCACTGTATTTCCAGGTCTAAACCAATACCTGGTACAAAGCAGAAGTTCAATAAAGACTCCTTCAGTAAGTAAAAGGACAGAAAGTTGAGGGTTTAGGACACCAATCAGAAGACTAGAAGAAGAGGGGCGTTTGGGTGGCTCAGTTGTTAAGCGTCTGCCTTCTGCTCATGTCATGATCCCAGGGTTCTGGGATCGAGCCTTGTGTCAGGCTCCCTGCTCCACAGGAAAACTGCTTCTCCCTCTCCCATCCCCCTGCCTGTGTTCCCTCTCTCACTGTCTCTCTGTGTCAAATAAATAAAATCTTAAAATAATAATAATAAGATGACGACGACTATTATAAGAGTACACCTTAGGGGCACATGGCTGGCTCAGTCAGTTAAGTGGTAGACTTAATTTTGGCTCAGGTCCTAATCTCAGGGTCGTTGGATCCCACCCCAAGTTGGGCCCACTGCTGGGTTCTACAATCAGCTCGGAGTCTGCTTAGGATTCTCTCTCTCTTTCTCTCCCTCTGCTCCTTCCCCCATTTGTGCTTTCTCTTTCCCTCTCTCTAATAAAGAAATAAAATCTTTTTTTTTTTTTTTTTAAAGATGACATATAGGGCAATTGAGTGGCTTAGTTCGTTAAGCGTCTGGCTTCAGCTCAGGTCATGATCCTGGAGTCCCAGAATGGAGTCCTGCATTGGGCTCCCTGCTCAGCAGGGAGTCTGCTTCTCCTTCTGACCCTCCGCCCTCTCATGCTCTTTCTCTCATTCTCTCTCTCAAGTAAATAAATAAAATCTTTAAAAAAATAAAAAGTGACATATAAGTAGAAATGATTTTATTTATTTATTTAACAGACAGAGATCACAAGTAGGCAGAGAGGCAGGCAGAGAGAGAGACAGGAGGAAGCAGGCTCCCCGAGGAGCAGAGAGCTGGATGCGGAGCTCGATCCCAGGGTCCTGGGATCATGACCTGAGCCAAAGCAGAAGCTTTAACCCACTGAGCCACCCAGGTGCCCCTTTAAATCCTTGTTTTAAAAGATTTTATTTATTTGAGAGAGAGAGAGGTTAAAAGAACAAGTGGGAGGAAGAGCAGAGGAAGAAGCAAACTCCAGTGGAGCAGGGAGCCTGACATCAGACTCACTCTCAGCACCCTCGGATCATGACTTGAGCACCAAAGGCAGATGCTTAACCCACTGAGCTACCCAGGTGCCCCAGATAAATAAAATCCTAAAAAAAAAAAAATAAAGTGTACTTTTTTTTTTTTCTGCTGAAACCTGGGAACAAAAGAGGAAGGCAACACAAGGGGGTAAAGTGTACAAGGAGTACACTTTAGAGGTAACTAGGAAGAGAAGGAAAGGAAATGCTTTGGTGCCACACTTGCTTCAAGAGTCTACAAGTAAGATCGTAATAATCAAATAATAGTTCTTCCTATCATTTTTCTCTCTTTGAGAGATATGAACTTTAGTCAACGGTTCCTTTTTTTTTTTAGAGAAAGAGAGAGAGCATATGCTCAGTGGGTGGGAAGGGGCAGAGGGAGAAGGAGAGAGAGAGAGACTTAAGCAGGCTCCAAGCCCAGCATAGAGCTTGGTCAGGGGCTGGATGTCATGACCCTGAGATCATGACCTGAATTGAAATCAAGAGTCAGAGGCTTAACTGACTGAGTCCCCCAGGCACCCCATCATTGATACAATTTCTAAAGGACACAATTAAACTGACTTTACATAAAATTGTTTTTAAGATTTTATTTATTTATTTGACAGAAGGAGATCACAAGTAGGCAGAGAGGCAGGCAGAGAGAGAAAGGAAGGGAAACAGGCTTCCTGCTGAGCAGAGAGCCCGACACGGGGCTCGATCCCAGGACCCTGAGATCATGACCTGAGCCGAAGGCAGAGGCTTAACCCACTGAGCCACCCAGGCGCCCCACATAAAATGTTTTTTTAATCAAACCCATAGCCCAGTACATGCTGCTGCCAAAATCTTCTGATAAAACAAGACCCTTTGATTATGAATCTCAAGGTCTGAGAGTTTAGCTGGGAAGGGTCCTTTATTCTGCAAACATTAATTGGGCTGGTACAGATACTGCTTAGCACAGGGGATACGAAGATACATGACTCCTGTTCTCAAAGAGCTCATGGCCCCCAAATCAGCTAGCCCTTGCCTTTGGCCAGGACTATGTACTTAATCCTTAACAGAAAGTCAGCTGTCCATGCTGGAGTCTGTATTTGTTTATTTTATTTTAAAAGATTTTATTTATTTATTTGAAAGAGAGAGAGAGAACACAAGGGGGGAGGAGAGGCAGAGGAAGAGGGAGAAGCTCAACAGGGAGCCCAATGGGGGACTCCATCCCAGGACCCTGGGATCATGAACTGAGCCAAAGTCTGTCGCTTAACCAACTGAGTCACCCAGGTGACCCCGAGGTCAGTATTTAAAGACCTTTTGGCCATAGGTGTTGTTATACCTAATTTTTTGGAGCTCAGAAATGGAAACTCATGGATTCAGGGCAGTAGCAAAATGTAACCATCGCTTCATTTATAATAAAATGGTGCCTGGGGGAACCTGGGTGGCTCAGTGGGTTAAGCCACTGCCTTCGGCTCAGGTCATGATCGCAGGGTCCTGGGATCGAGCCCCGCATTGGGCTCTCTGCTCAGTCGGGAGCCTGCTTCCTTCTCTCTCTCTCTGCCTGCTTCTGATCTCTCTCTCTCAAATAAATAAATAAAATCTTAAAAAAAAAAAAAAAACGGTGCCTGTGTAGAAGGGTAATAAGGATTGGCCCTTCCTTCTCCAGAAGACAGTAGCATCTAAAAATTCTGAACTGTCTGGGCATCTGGATGGCTCAGTTGGATGAGCGCCTGGCTGTTGATTTCGGCCCAGGTCCTGATCTCAGGGTTGTGGGATTGAGCACCCCCTCCCCACCATTCCTCTGTGCTCAGTGGGGAGTCTGCTTCTCTCCCTCTGCTTCTTACCTCCCCATCCTCTGTTTTGTCTCTCTCAAAATAGATAAATAAAATCTTTTAAAAAATTATTAAGATTCTGAACTGTCTTCTGCTCAATGATGATCAAGGCATCCAATGGGCAAGCCTAAATGACTCAGGCACTATTCTTTTTTAGTTCGATGACTTTAAGGACTTTAAGGACTACTAATACAATGTTTTCCTTTGGCAGCCTGTTTGGAGAAAGGACATGGCTGGTCTGAGAGAGGGCATCTTCATCAATGCCTAAGAAAATCCCTGAGGGTAAAATGTGTCTACCTGAATGAGAGAGAAGACACTTTACTTAGATTATGTCATTCAGTCTTCATAATACTCTCTGATGTTGCTATTAGTATCTTTATTTTTGCAAATTAGGAAACAGGTGTAATAAGCCTATGCACCTGGTTCAAGATCACATAGCTACAATTACAGAACTTGCAATTCAAGCCCAGATTTGTGACTCTGAGCCCACATTAGTTCCACCACCATACTGGCTTCCCATGAAGAGTCTTTCTGGAGAGGGGAAAAGGGAGTGAACAACTAGAGGTCCATTCAAACCAGAAGTAATTCATAAGCTTGCAAAAAGGGGCACAATTTGGGGTCCCTATCTTTTTTTTTTTTTAAAGATTTTATTTATTTATTTGACAGAGAGAGATCACAAGTAGGCAGAGAGGCAGGCAGAGAGAAGAAGGGAAGCAGGCTCCCCGCTGAGCAGAGAGCCCGATGTGGAACTCGATCCCATGACCCGGAGATCATAACCTGAGCTGAAGGCAGCGGCCTAGCCCACTGAGCCACCCAGGCGCCCCTGGGGTCCCATCTTAAATTTTCCCTTTTGTCACTTGGAAAAAATGTCAAATATCTCCATTTCCATTAGGTTAGTGAAGATCAAGAAGTTAAAAATCCTTTCTGGAAGAGTGGAGGGAAAGAGGCACTCAAACATTACTGGTGGGAGTTATGAATTAGTGTAATCTTTATGGGGGATAACTTGGCAACATCCATTAAATTACAAACATATGGTACCTTTAAAAAAAATTATTTATTTATTTTTGGAAAGAGAGGGAGAGAAAGAGCCATGAGCGGAAGGGAGGAACAGAAGGAGTGGGAGAGAGAAAATTTCAAGCAGACGCTGCACTGAGTGCAGAGCCTAATGTCAGGCTCAATCTCACGATATTGAGATCATGATTTGAGCGAAAGTCAAGTGTCAGATGCTTCACCGACTTTGTCACACAGGCGCTCTGAAGTGTACATATCTTTTGACTCAGTGATTCCACTTCTAGAAATTTATACTACAGAGATATTTACACATTAGCAAAATGGTCAAAGTAATGCCCTGCAAAATTGTTTGAAATCTCAGAAGTTTGGAAACAACTTAAGTGACCACCTCCGGAGAACAAGTTAAATAAACTATGCGAATAAACATCTACTACATGCGGTCCTAAGAATGAGGACATGCCATCCAGTAATAGGAATTATTTCCAAGATACAGATTTCCAAGCAAGATCTAGGAAGCGTGGTCACTACTCTCTCATTGATGAGACAACTTCTATACGGACTCGCTTTTCTAGGCACAAACTATCCCTGGAAGACTATTTGAGACACTGCTAACATTAGTTGTCCCTAAGAAAAGGTGTGATATGGGGCGCCTGGGTGGGCTCAGTGGGTTAAGCCTCTGCCTTCAGCTCAAGTCATGATCCCAGGATCCTGGGATTGAGCCCCACATCGAGCCCCACATCGAGCCCCGCATCGAGCCCCTCATCGGGCTCTCTGCTCAGCCGGGAGCCTGCTTCCTCCTCTCTCTCTGCCTGCCTCTCTGCCTACTTGTGATCTCTGTCAAATAAATAAATAAAATCTTAAAAAAAAAAAGGAAAAAGTGTGATATGACTAGAGAAGGGGAGTTCAGAACAAGAGCGAACAAATCTTTAAAATCTTTAAAAACAGTTAAAAAATAAACTTTTAACCATACAGATATATTAGGTATTCAAGATAAAGAAACTGAATTGAAATTTAAAAATAAACCATGTGCATTTTAAAAAAGATTTTATTTATTTATTTGACAGACAGAGATCACAAGTAGGCAGAGAGGCAGGCAGAGAGAGGGAGGAAGCAGGCTCCCCACTGAGCAGACAGCCCAATGTAGGGCTCAATCTCAGTACCCTGTGACCATGACCTGAGCTTAAGGCAGAGGCTTTAACCCACTGAGCCACCCAGGGGCCCCAACCACATGCATTTTTAAGACATTTACATTGTATGGTCATCACCACCAACCATCTCTATAACTCTTTTCTCTTTTTTTTCCCCTCAAAAGATTTTATTTATTTATTTGACACAGAAAGAGAGATCACAAGTAGGCAGAGAGGCAGGCAGAGAGGAGGAAGCAGGCTCCCTGCTGAGCAGAGAGCCTGATGTGAGGCTTGATCCCAGGACCCCGAGATTATGACCTGAGCTGAAGGCAGAGGTTTAACCCACTGAGCCACCCAGCTGCCCTCCATAACTCTTTTCATCTTGTAAATCTGAAACTTTATACCCACTAAACAATAACTCCCCCTTCCCCAAACTCTAGCCCCTGGCAACCACATATTTTCTGTCTCTATGATTTTGATTACTCTAAGTAACTCACACAAGCAGAATCATACAGTGTTTGTCGTTTTGTGACTGGCTGATTTTACTCACTATGCCGTGCCTACGATTCATCTGTATTGTAGCGTAGTGCAGAATTTCCTTCCTATTTTTCCCCTTCTTTTTTAAGGCTGACTAATATTCCAGTAAATGAATATACCACATTCTGGTAACGTAGTCGTCTGTTGATGGACACATGAGTTGTTTCTGTGTTTTAGCTATTGTGAAGAATGCTGCAAAGAACAAGGGTCTATAAATCATTGAGATGCTGCTTTGAGTCCTTCTGGGTATATATCCAGAAATGGAATTGCTGGATCACATGGTAATTCTATTTTTAATTTTTTGAGGAACCATCATAATGTTTTGTTACTATTTTCCACAGCAGCGGTACCATTTTACATTGCCACCAACAAGGGATCCAATTTCTTTATATCCTCACCAGCACTCGTTTTCTCATTTTTTTTTGTTTGTTTGTTTTATAGTAACCATCCTAATGGGTGTAAGGTTGCATAGTATGTCTTTGGGGATCAGCAGTATGGCTACTGGATATCCGTGTCAGGTCCCCATAAATTTGAGTGGTGCTACTTACTAGCTGTGTGACCTTGGACATTATCCCAGGCCTCAGTTTCCCCATTTTTAAAAAAGATTTTATTTATTTATTTGACAGAGAGAAATCACAAGTAGATGGAGAGGCAGGCAGAGAGAGAGGGAAGCAGGTTTCCTGCTGAGCAGAGAGCCCAATGTGGGGTTCAATCCCAGCACCCTGGGATCATGACCTGAGCCGAAGGCAGCGGCTTAACCCACTGAGCCACCCAGGCGCCCCATCTCAGTTTCCTCATTTGTAAAATCAGACTTCTCTCAGAGGGCTGGCGAGAATTGAATGCATATAAAAACACTGAGGTGACAGAAAGCACCCAACAAATATAAGTTATTATCATTTCTGCTTTAAAAGCTCCGACAATAAACCAAATTCTGATTTGCTCTGGCTCTTTCTGGACTAGTCTGGAGGCAAAGAGACAAACTAGATTTTTCAGGGAGTTTTCCTACCTAGGGGCTTGAGTCTGGGGGACTTCATACATTGTTCACTGACATTCTTCCTTCCTGCGCAACCCCCCCCCACCCCCTGCGCCAGCCTCCCCGACCTGAAGACCTCCCACCTGTGCCAAATGAAGTGAGCTTGAAGTAAGGGTACTCAGAACCTAGCCAGTTTATGTTTTCTCAGGGAGGGAGGACTGAGAGAAATCCGATTGACACAGTTATGTAAAGCCTGTCACTCAGTCCCGTGCCTATTACCTCTGCAGACCGTTATGCATATTAAAGAAGGGGGGGGCGGCAAATACAAAAGAAAAATAAGCGAGAAAGAGTGAGAGAGTGAACAAATCAGGATGCATGAGGGAATCCACGTGGTCCCCAATCTGTAACTGATCAGAGCAGCTACATTGAAGCAAAACCCCCAGCGCCTACCGCCAAATATATTGCAATGGAGAAACCGTCCACAATGGGGTGTCTATATCCTCAGCAGAGTCCTGGGGCTGCCGCTCAAGAGACTCTCCCGCTACTCCCACCCCTTTTGCACCCAGTAAACCACGCGATGTAACAACGGAATCTAGTTCTGTGTGTGTGCTGTGAGTGTGCGCTTTGCAAACCATCTGGGCTCCATCCTGCGCGGTTGGAACGACGATCGATCCCGGACGAGTTGGGGGAGTTGGAGCTTGCCTGCGTCTCCTCCCTTTCTCTGCTCCCCTCTAGCCCCCACCCCACCTTTCGCTGTGCACTAACATTTCGCCCGCGGAAGGACGTAGGTTTTCAGCACCAGGAGGCCGTGGACCTTCTCTGGAGGCGTGCAGTGCACCCTCCAGAGGGCCGGAGCAACCTGCTCACCACGACCCTCCCCCTCCTTCCCAAATTCGCCGCCCCAGGCTGTAATATTACAAGCAGTGTGCTCTGTACCCATGCGGGAGTCCAGGAAGGCTGCGTGACCTTCCAGCGAACTCCACCTCGGCTGGGGGGATGGAGGCTGCCCCGGGGCCTGCAGGCTGCGTATCGATCCCCCAGCCACAGCCAACACAAGTTCTCCCGGTACAAACCCCTCCCTCCCCTCGCTGCTTTCCCAGCCTCGTAGGCTTCTAACGCCTAGCTCTAGGCGCCCTCCCCTCTTTCCCGCAATAAAGTAAACCGGGTGGATATTCATCCCCCGCCCTCACCCCCCTCCTTCCTTCCCCCTTCCCCCTTCCCCCTCAGCCTACTAACCCCGCGCTAGAGCTCGCCGCCGGCGGGCCCCTTCCACCCCGTGTATCATAACGCCCAACGCTCTTCTCCTCCCCCTCTCTTAATCAGAAACGTGCTCGCTAGCCCCCCTCCCTCTGCATGCATACATTAGGGTCTGCTTTGCATGCAGCGGCAGGCAGAGAACTGAGGAAGAAGGGGCGGGGGCGCTTTTGCCCGCCTCTTCCCTCCAGGCCCCGTTAGCCATCCAGCTTCAGCTTCGTTGTAACACCGCCTCGTTAGCGGAGCACGCCGTGGCCCCAATGCCCGGGCTGGAGAAACAGGACCCAACTCTCTGCAGAAGGGCACGAGAGCCAGAGGTTCCTCGGGGCTGCAGCCCCGAGTGCATAGTGGGGCGAGGAGGTGGCGGGAGACTTGCCACTTGGTGTGTGTATTTTGGAGAGAGCTCCAGCATAAAAATGGGAGGGGCTCTCTTTTTTTTTTAATTTTGAAAGCGCGTTCATTGAGGGCCTTTCTATTTTGCATATAGTAAACTGGGCAACGCTTCCGTTTTGCATATGGCACAATAAGGGCCCTTTTATTCCAGAAGCGTTAAATGAGGGCTAACCCATCTTGTATCCGTGCCTCGCGGCAGAGAAGGCTCACTCGTCCCCGACCCGGCAGCCGCGCTATACTGGAAGCGGCTCTCCCGGGCGGTTCGATTCCCAGCGCATCCCGGGAACGTGTGTAATCTGCCTCTCGGCTCTCGAGGCTGCAGGCGGCCGGGCTCCCTCCGCCTCCATCCTCCCCGTAGTCCTCGCCCCCTCCCCCTTTCCCCGGAACCCGCGCTCCGCGTCGGGCTCCTGGGCTTCCTTCCCCCCTCCTTTTCCCCAGCAATGCCGCTCCCGGAGGGCGGGGCATGCACTTATCCAGGTTGCGGGGCGGGCGGGCGGGCGGGCGGCGGCGGCCCGGGCCTCGGCCTGGCGGAGCTGCGGCCCGGCGTCGCGAGCGTAGGCCCGGGCCCGCTATACAGATTGCCGGGCGGGCGGCCGCGGCCCGGCGCTCTGCATAGCTGCCGGCCGGGCGCAGGCCGCCGGGCGGCGCCTTCTTCTCAGGCAGGTTCCGGGGCCCTCGGCCCCCCCCCTCCGCCTCCCCGCCCCCCTGTGTTGTCGCCTCTCCCTCTCGCTGCTTCACTTCACGGGGCGAACATGGCGCACAGCTGTCGGTGGCGCTTCCCCGCCCGACCCGGGACCACCGGGGGCGGCGGCGGCGGGGGGCGCCGGGGCCTGGGGGGCGCCCCGCGGCAACGCGTCCCGGCCCTGCTGCTTCCCCCCGGGCCCCCGGTCGGCAGCGGCGGCCCCGGGGCGCCCCCCTCCCCCCCGGCTGTGGCGGCCGCGGCGGCGGCGGCGGCGGGAAGCAGCGGGGCTGGGGTTCCAGGGGGAGCGGCCGCCGCCTCAGCAGCCTCTTCGTCGTCCGCCTCGTCTTCGTCTTCGTCATCGTCCTCAGCCTCCTCTGGGCCGGCCCTGCTCCGGGTGGGCCCGGGCTTCGACGCGGCGCTGCAGGTCTCGGCCGCCATCGGCACCAACCTGCGCCGGTTCCGGGCTGTGTTTGGGGAGAGCGGCGGGGGAGGCGGCAGCGGAGAGGTAAGGGGGCGAGGAACCCCCAGGTCCGGGGTCTCGACCCTCTGCGGAGCCCCCTCCCCTCCCCCATCCGGGAATGAGGAGCATCCCAATTCCGGGACCCTCCTGGGGTCCCTGACCCGGGGCAAACGGCCCTCCCATCTTGGGACCCCCGTACATGGGTGCAGACCCCCAGGCGCCCCCACCCCAGGGTTTGGACCCATTTGGCTAAGGGCGTTTGCCCCCCCCCGCCCCTTCTTTCCCCTGACCCTTCCCCAAATCCCTTGGCACAGACCCCTCGCCGGGGTTTCCCATCCCGGGACTGAACCCCTCCTCCCTTTCACAGATTACCTCATCCGAGCAAGATTCCTCCCTCCCTCCCTCCTAGAGACCTGATCCCGCCACATCCCCGCCTCCCTCTCTGGGCAGATGTTTTACTCTTGGGGCAGTTTTCCTCTTGGGCATCTCTTGGGTGATGGCCTCATCCAGGGCCACGTTCTTCTCCTACCCCTTGGGGACCGATGTCCCTTCCAGCACCTTGCTTCCGAAAACCTGATGAACCCTCGCCCCATCCCCGGGCCAGGTCCCTGCACTACCAGCCACTCCCCCTTCCTTCACCTCCACCCTCCATCCTCCACCCCCCCACCACCCCACGCAGCTAGATCCTCCCTCCTCCTCCCCTACCCCGCCAGGAAAAATCTACTTTCCTCTCCACCTTGCCTCCCTTCCCCTCCTTTCCCTCTGGAGATAACGGTGATCTCCTCGTACAGCAGTCTGTTTCCCCCATTTTACAGAGCTACAATTTCTAGCCTGCTGGTGGCAGGGAATTACTCTACCTTTGCTTCACCCGTTCCCTCCTTTAGAATGAAGGATTAGTGGCATCTTTGAGAGGAAAATAGTCCACTGTCCCTTAGGCTCAGAGAGGAGCAGCTTTCCACCATTCCCCCTGGAGAGGAGGCAGGCTTTCCCTCCAGCTCTGGGGAAGGGGGCCCCTGCGAGGGGAGGTGTTTGTGGGGGGACTTGGGCAGCATCCTCCCAGGGGAAGCAGCTGCTCTCCTACCCCACCCACTGCGCCTGAGAGCACGCAGTCTCCAGCCTTAGCTCCCTCCCGCCCTTCTCCTCTTCTCCGTCATTTCACTATTGATCCACCTTTTCCTAGGCCAATCCTGGGGCTTGGAAGGGGTGGGGGAAGCAGGGTTGGGGTGAGGAGAGTAGATAAGGGACAGTTTTACTTTATTATGCTGGTGGTGGTGGTTGCTTTTGGTCGGGAGAAAAAGGGGGGATATGAAGCAAAGTTATGCCTTAGAAAGAGGAGTTAGGGTTATCTCTCTGATTCTTATAGGGGGACCCGAGGTGGATGAAGGGGTCAAGAACTTTGCTCCTTCCCCGCTTAGTACCGGGGCGGGGATGGGGATGCCTTGATGAGCCTTATTCAGGCCCCTTCAGCAAAAAGGAAAGTTGCCCTGGGAAGGGAAGTTGAGTTCAGGTTCAGCCAGTGGCGTTGCGCATTTGTTTTCCATTGGATGCAGAAGGGGGAGTTTGAATTGTAGGGGAGGGGGGAGAAGGAGATGGGGGATGCTAGGAGGAGGAAGAGCAGCTGCTAGGGGCTGAAGCGGAGGGGGGGGCGGGTAGGGGGTTGCTGCTCTGGAGTGCTCTTGATTGAAACAGAAAGGGAAAGATAACAACCAGCCGTTTCCTGCGTGCTCTGCCGTTGGTCCCGGGCAAACCCCTTGTCCCCCATTGTGCCCTACACCCCTCTAGATATACGGAAAGATCCTGGGAAGAAGGGGAGGGAGGAGGTCCCAGAGACCCTGGCCCCTCCTTTCAAGGAGCTGGCATTTTTTAGTTGTTAGTCTTCCTGCCTCCTTTTTTAAATCGTTTCTAAGGCAGCCTGATCAGGAGACTGACAACAACCCGCCTTCTGACAGAGCAAGGAGGACATGATGGGGGCGTGTTCCTTGCTATGTAGCTAGCTAACTGCAGCGTCCCTCTTCCCTGCCTCTCTCTGCTCTCTCTCCACCTCCTTTTCCCAGCCTTCAGAAGGCAGCTGCGGTCAGCAGGGTTGATTGAGACTATTTATTGGTTGCTGTAGATTATTATTTTTTTTTGAAAGGCCAATTCTGTATTTTTTAAGCTAACAACACAGATCCCATGTAGTTGGAGAACCAAAGGCCTCATACATGACAAAAAGACTGAACCGTTCAGGTTACTTGCATGGAGTTGGTGCTTAAATGTGAGTTGATTTTGCTTTTTTAAAAGATACAGCAGCAAAAAAAAAAAAAAAAAAAAAAAAAAGGCTTACTGACATTTCATTTACCTGCTTATTTTCGAAATTGAGACTTGCCTGGTTATATGTAGAATTTTAGTCCCATGTATATTTGAGTATAATAAGAAAGTCTGTATTAGGAGAAGCTAGTCTATTTTAAGGGGATCCTGAGAAGTATTTTCTTCTTGTTTAGCATGCTTATGTATTTTGTATTGAAGGACGAAGTGTTCACATTCCAAATGCTGTTATCACATATTCAAAAGCAAAGTTTTATGCTGACAGCTTGCAATCGTAGCTTTTCAAGAGACTGGTTAGAAAGAGAGCCACCTGGATTCAGGGACCTAATGTCTGGGCACCAGAATATTTTATCTGTTGGTCTTTGACAAATCACCTTTAAAGTTTTAATCAGGTGCTAACACTTCCTTATCCACTGGCATTATTTTGCTGAGCAGTGGTTTGTAGTGTGTCAAGCCTGTTAAGGAACTGTAGTTAATTCAAATAAGATTATATTAGTACGTTGCTGTTTTTTTTCTTTAAAACTTTTTGCCTGAACATACTTTACTCTGAGAAGAGCGGTTGACTCCTTACATTCAACTTCAGTATTTTTTCTGACTGGGTTTGAATGAGCTGTTGTTCCATTGGTGAGCTTTTTATGTGGTAGTTGGAGGAGTGTAGTACGTACGGGCTGATGGTATGCATCGATTAATGCTAACCTGTAGTATGGTTTAGGACTAAATCACTTAGTAGTGATTAGCTCCTCTGACCTGGTAGTTTTCAGTGTAGAAATGAAGCATTTTGTTACAGTCTCACAAATCAATGATAAGGTTCCAAAAGGGAAGTTCAGGGTTCCCTTGGGCTGACATACTTACAGAATTCTAAAGATTATTTCTCAGAATTCACTCACAGATCTGTATCAGGTCTTGTCTGGATTCATGAAGAAATAGTTTTGTGACCTTAAAATGAGTCTAGCCTCTTTAAATTCTGGTTTGCTTTAAGTGAATAAGGACTGTATTTGTTTATAACAAAATGTAAGTTAATACTTACAGGACTAGTAAGTTCAGGTGGTTAAAAGGTGATAGAACTTACAGATCACTTACCTGTTATAAACTCCTTTAGCCATGGGAGACTTGTCCTTCACTGCCACCAGTCCCCAACCTCCCTTGGACTGAATATCTCTGGGTAACAGCTACGTGTAAGAGTTCTTCATGACCAAATTCTGTCAGAATAGGATTATTTTAAAAAATATGTAGGTGTTGCTGGTCTCCTCTATTGGGGCTTTTTCTCTGACAGTCAGGAAGTAGAATTGAAGTTTGATTTTACTAAGCACAGTAGGAAATCACAGAGGTCTGCTTCTTCATCTTCCTCTTCCCTTCCATATTGTGTACTTTCTGAGGATTGTCTCAGGTACTGTTAATGCCACCATCCTTTGCCATCTACATAAACATGGCACAGCTTCCTCTCTGTTGACTAGAATTTGAGCTGTTTTTAATATAAACTCCACAAGTGGTTTATGTATCAGCAGTTAGTCCTTATTAATTTCATAATCCACTTACCTTCCTTACCACCTCATAAAATGTTCAAAGCAGAATTTCCAGCCTGATCATAATGTGGCACATTTTAGTTAGATAAAAATCGAAACTGAATGACAGCATTGGTCTCTATTTGTTTTAATTTGAAATGGCAGTTTAGGTGAGGTAGGCTAAGGTACACTCTTGTTTGGGCCTAGAAAAGATGTTGTTCCTATAGGCAGAAGGCAGTTGAAGAGTATCTGTGATTTTTTTGTTTTTGTTTTGTTCTGTTTTGTTTTGTTTTGAATGTTCGCTGGGCATATGTACCAAGAGGGGGAGTTGTTCCTTCATGGACTTCACAGCTAATCCTCAGCTTGACAGAGGGAAAATGAAGCAGAGAACACAAGGGGCATAGAAGCCTCAGAGTGGAAGTCAGAGGACAAGGGCTCTCCTTGCACTCATCTCTCTCTGACCGGTTGCGGGACCTTGGACAATTCACTTTTAACCTTGAATATCTGATCTGTAAAATGAAAAGGTTGGGCTAAATATTAGCTCTTGAATCTTTTCTGCTCCAGGATTCTGATTCTTTTCTATTATGTAATTTTTTTGTTCAGGTCAGAACTTCTTATTCTGAGTTTATTTATTTATTTATTTTCTGAGTTCATTTAAACTGTCAGAGTCCATGAGCCTATTGGGTCATTTTTTTTCTTTTTTAAGATTTTATTTATTTATTTGACAGAGATAGACACAGCGAGAGTAGGAATACAAATGGGGAGTGGGAGAGGGAGAAGCAGGCTCCCCGTGGAGCAGGGAGCCCGACATGGGGCCCAATCCCAGGATTGGGATCATGACCCCAGCCGAAGGCAGACACCCAACAACTGAGCCACCCTGGCGCCCTCTATTTGGTCATTTTTAATCTTAGTTTGTACATTTGCCCATTTAATTGGTGTAATTGTTGGGAAGAGAAATTTCAACTTAGTGGGAAAGTTTTCATTGCATGGACAAAGTATAAGGACTGAAGAGTATGGAAAAAGTTCTTTTCTGGAGTTGACTAATTTCATTTATAAGAAAAGTGAAGATCAGATTTTAAATATAAATCATTATCTTATGTTGAGAAGCCCTGCTATTTAACTAAGTTTGTTTCATTTTTCCATGTCGTAGATTCCTAACTGCTAAAGGGAAGTTATTTTTCAGTCTAGGTGGTGTATGCCTTTAGGTGTATGAGCTTTTAAATGAAAAGAAAATTCTGTGCATTAATGAATTTATGAATCCGAAGTGACAGTATGTGTGTTGCAGGAAGCAGCTGTTAATAGGCTCTGAAATGTAGGACTTTGGTTTACCCTGAGCATCAGAAATGTAGTCTTTAGAACTTTTCTTCATTCTTGCTGAGAACCATGTGACATGTTCCCATCTCTTCCTTCCATTTGATTATCTTAAGGCACAGGGCTCCTGTAGGAGATCATCATTCACAAAATAGTGATTTGCCTTCTGATTAAGATGAGAAAATACTCCCATGTTGACTCCATTTCGGTATCTGTGCTCACCTTGAAGCTGTCCTTGCGTAGAGCATGTGTGTGGATGCCGACTCCATAGGCTTGCCCTGCAGCGAGAGGGGGTGGCGAGGGTGCTTTGCTTGCTCTGAGGCATAATACTCTGCAGTGCCTCTCTCTTCTGGAGACTCACTGTTTTAATTGTAGGTCTCCTAATTAAGATCTCTTTGTGCCTGCCCACATTCCACTAGTGTTGGCACAGGACTTCAGTTTCCTTCTAGCACTTAACTTGAAGGCCTTCGGTAGGGCCTTTTGTGAATATCTTGTCTTTCCATTCTTCCTCTGCCAAGGTGGAGAGCCCAGTGGCGTAAACCTTTGAGAGAGGGGGAAGCTATGTGACTGTCACTACTTTGGGAGGAATTTATTCCACGATTACTGGGATGGGAACCTCTGTTGTCTGCATATATTATTTGCGGGAAATAAGGAAGGTTAAATTACTAATGAGTCTGACATAACCTACCTGTACTTTTTAATCAGATTTTTAACCCTGTGGGCACTGGTAGGAAAGAGCTCGAGGTTAAAAAGTACTTGTTTGGGGGCACCTGGGTGGCTCAGTGGGTTAAGCCTCTGCCTTCGGCTCAGGTCGTGATCCCAGGGTCCTGGGATCGAGCCCCACATCGGGCTCTCTGCGCTGCAGGGAGCCTGCTTCCTCCTCTCTCTCTGCCTGCCTCTCTGCCTACTTGTGATCTCTGTCAGATAAATAAAGAAAAAATCTTTAAAAAAAAAAAGTACTTGTTTGGGTCTTGCCTAGATTGGTTTAAAGCTTTATCATGGAGTAAATCACAGACTCATGATTTTTGTGGACCGGTAGATTGTGAAGATAATCAAACGAAATTATTGATTGCTCCTGAATTGTATCAAATTTTAAGACACAGACTAAATGAACATTAACTTTGAGATTTGAATGAACTTTTTACATTAGAGAAGACTTAGGGAGGTTCTAGAAATTACTGAGTTAATTAGAAATACTCTTGTAGGGTGCCTGGGTGGCTCAGTTGGTTAAGCGACTGCCTTCAACTCAGGTCATGATCCTAGAGTCCTGGGATCGAGTCCCACATCGGGCTCCCTGCTCCTTGGAGAGTCTGCTTCTCCCTCTGACTTTCTCCCCTCTTATGCTCTTTCTCACTGTCTCTCTCTCAAATAAATAAATAAAATCTTTTAAAAAAAGAAAGAAAGAAATACTCTTGTAGGTTCCAGCTTTTCTTGCGAAGCTGGCTAGGCTTCTAGAGTAGTTTCAGAAGAAGGCAAAATAATTGGAAAATGTCATTTCACTTTAGTTTCTAGTATACGAGTGCCCAAAATGCAGCCTGTTCTTTAATGGATCTAAACATGGCATGCTAGAGGAAATGCAGTCTTATTAGGAAAAAGGAATCTTAAATCCTTCACCTGGGTCCAGATGGTTTCATTGCTCACATCAGTATGAGGCAGGCAGACAAAGGGCTACTTTTTTGTTGTTGTTGTCATTTCATTGGTTGAAGAAGGCCTGAAAGAAGGAAGTACAGGATCTTTATGGCATGCATTAAATAAAGCTGGAGGCCCGCACTCTTATACCTGAGTGGGTGGTTTTATGGCCTAATTCTCTAATTGCTGGCATTTATGACAGTGTGGATGTTACTGGCCCTGTGGCCGAGATGGATTATGTTGGGAATAGGGAGAGAAAAGGGGTCCTTTTGTTGGCCTTTTCATTTTCCCCCTCAATAAGATCTCTGAGAAGGCCCCAAGGAAATGCACAGACACTTGAGCTGAGGGAACGACATCCCATAAAATGGTTCTTTATGTTTTTAAAAAGGATGAGCTGCTTTTCTTGACCTATCCAAAGAAATCCATACCAGCACTGTTAAATATTTCAATGAGCTTTGTACCTTGTCAGGTTACACACCAGGGGAAGCCAACCCATGAGGCGGTAACCACTGCCAGACATTTGCTTTTTAAAGACTAAGGCATTTGAAAGACAAATTTTGTCGTGTGATTTGTAGTTGTTTGGGATGATATAAGCCCCCTTGTAGTATTAGTACGAAGCTTCTTAGGGGCCAAACTTGGCTTCGCTTTTTAGAAGTTGGACATCTTTAATGAGTTTTAGTTTTAAAGGACTAGAGATACAAATGTAAGAGTTAGTTGACAGTTTTCTGCACCAGCTATGAAAATTCCCCTTCCTTTGAAATGAGTAGTTGTTTTTCTATTTGACAAATAGACTAAAGGGATTTCCCCAGAAAACTTACCTTTAATTATCACTGTAGCAGTGCCTTGAGTCCCACCAGTGGGGCGGATCTCTTCCACTGGCATTTGTCTCTAGAGCTGGAGTTTCTTTCATATATTTTATTTCTTTTCTTACATTCTTGTTGTTGTGTTTGGTTGGAATGCTTGGGTGTAGATGTTCTGATGTCTTTCAGCAGCCAGAGCCATGAACCTTTCTGACGGAACTGTTTTAGCCAGATCCAACACTTAGGATCTGTGCTTTGTTGAAGCATCATTGTTTCTTTCTCCTTTTACTGCATCAAAGTAACTGTGGCTTTCTGCCTTGAATTAGGAGAGTAACAGTACTTGTGAGGAGTGTTGTTGGAGAGCACTTTTTTCAGAAAGCTTTCCTTTATACTCTCAGTTCTGAAAACTGAGAAGTTGATCACAAATATCTCTACAATAAATATCTACACCCAGAGGAACAAATATTTACACATGTCTGTATTCATCTTCTGTCCATCCATGAGTATTGACTAATTTTTAGATCAAATGCGAACATACAACATTGTTCCTAGATTATTGCCTTTAATTATAAGCAGTAAAACCATGTGGATAACATCTCTTTAAGCTTAGCTAATGAGGAAATCCTTTTGTAATCTCTCCGGCTAGGATTTTTTATTTGTGCATATATAAATACCTTTATAAAGGATAGGGAGAATCTCATTATCTAATCTGTAATAGTGTGAGATAGTATAGCACAGTAATTAAGAGCTGTTAAGACCATGGGCTCTGGATTTAGACCGCCTGGGTTCAAATCTTGGCTCCCCTGTTTATTAGCTGAATGACCTTGGAAAAGTTTCTTAACCCCTCCATGCTTTAGTTTCTTCATTTGTAAATTAGCAGTAATCAAGCTTTGTGAAATTATTGTGAGGCTTAATTGAAATTATGCATGCAAAGTACTTAGCAATTTGCCTGGTACATAAGAATCCGTAATTATTAGGACTCAAAGTTTGAAAGGCCATGAGGGCTATAATCTTCTTTTTTTCCATCAAGATAACTGGGTTTTATTACTCTGATGTGTACATGTATATGTATACACATACATATCTATTTGAGAGCTATAATCTTGACTTTAAAATGTTCTTGATTTGGGTCTGGGTGTCAAGTTCATTAGTAAGCTTGGTGTAACCAAACTGAAGTCCAGCACGCATCTTGGCAACAGGGAATACCATTGGTGTCCAGTGAGAACATAATTAGAGGTGAGGCAGAAAAGGGAGGAGAGAGAACAAGACAGTAGATAGGCAGGTAGGACACTGAGGAATTCAGTGCCTCCAGGAGCTGCGTAGTTATCAGGCCAAGGCAGCTATGTTGGGGTTGCCACTCCTGGTCTCGATAACTAGTGTTCCTTACCTTTTTACGTATGAGTGTAAATACTCGGGGATCCTTTACAGTGATTCTGAGGCGCTTCATGGTCCTCGGCCCCCAGGTTCAGTTCCATTCATTTATACTTGGTAACTAGTTGACATTTGCTCTCAAGTGTCAGTGCGGGGAGAATTAAGTGTTGGTCTACAGAGATCAACACAATTAATAATTTAATTATAGAAGAAATGCTAGGTTACAGTTCCTGGGGGTTGGCACTTAGTTTGAGAAATAAAAAAGAACCTCAAATAGAATAGTCAAAAACAGATTAAAGTTTAAGAATAACCAGTAGAGGGTAGTACACTTTAAGGAGGAAACATACAGTTCTGCTCTGTCTCTCTTAAAAAAAAAGGTTTGCTGAAATACCCCCATCGTTCACAGATGAAGAAACTGAGGCACAGGCGAGCTAGTTTTCCAGAAGTCATGGCGAGTAAGCGGCAGAGCTAGAATTCAAACCTAAACCCGTATCCATCGGAAAGCTCATTCATTCTCTCTGTTGCGCTCTTTACCTCTTTTCTCTTTGCACCCTCTCCAGTCAGTCTGTGAGGCTTGTCTGTGATACTGTTGCAGTGTTTAATCTGTCCCTGCTCTTCTGTTTTTACCATCCTACTCGAAATTTCCATTACCTTTGCATGGATTATTACCATAATCTCCTAACCGGTCTCCCTGCCTTCCTTTTCACTATATACAGTGTTGCCATTGGTTTTAAATATAGATCTGATTATGTCACTTTATTCCTAAAACCCTTTGCCTCCTCACTGAATATAAAATAAGATTTAAAATTCTCAGCCCTTCATAATCTATCTGGCCTACATTACTACAGTTTGAACATTATCTCCTGAACACACATTCTCACTTACATGCTTCGGCCATGTTGGACTGCTAGTCTCTTAGGTGTTCTCCATAGGCTGTTTGTATCTGCCTTTACGCCTTTGCTAATGCTTCCTTTGCCTTAAAGTGTTTCCCATCTTGCCCTGCCTATAGCTTTCATGGCTCAGCTCAGATCCCCAGATCCCACCTCTTCCAAGAAGCCTTTTACAGATGCCACTGCTAGTGGAAACTCAACTTCTCCTTTCCCGTTTTCTGACTGTACTTAATACCTACCTTTAAAGAATTTACTCTGGGTTACCTTATAGTATAAGTACTTTTTTTTTTAGTTTAGTTTTTAGGGAAAGAGCACACATGCAAGGGATAAGGGGCAGAGGGGGAGAGAATCCCAAACAGGCTTCATCCCCAGCATGGATGAGGCTTGATCTCACCACCCTGAGATCATGACCTGAGCCAAATCTTAAGAGTCGGACGCTTAATGGACTGAGCTACACAGGCGCCCCTGGTATAAATACCTTTGATTGTGTGTGCTTTCCCCCATTAGATTGTGATTTTTTTTAAGACTTGGATCGTTTCCATTTCTAAGTTACGTTTATGTTTTATATAGTTTATAGTGGTGACTTTCCATAGAAGGTGATCATTGAATGACTGTTGAATTGAAAATTTGATCCACATTAAACTTTTAGGAGTATCTTGCAAGGAGAGCGTTACAGAACCTATTATGTTGTATAAGACTTCTGAGCAGGATAATTGTGAGTGATTTTTTTTTTTAAAGATCTTATTGATTTATTTGAACAGAGAGAGATCACAAGTAGGCAGAGAGGCAGGCAGAGAGAGAGGGGAAGCAGGCTCCCTGCGGAGCAGAGAGCCCGATGTGGGGCTCGATCCCAGGATTCTGAGATCACGACCCGAGCTGAAGGCAGAGGCCTTAACCCACTGAGCCACCCAGGTGCCCCGATTTTTAAAAAAAAATAGTAAAGTGGGGTGCCTGGGTGGCTCAGTGGCTTAAGCATCCATCAGACTCTTGATTTCGGCTCAGGACATAATCTTGGGGTTGTGAGAACAAGTCCCCCCTCAGCTCCCCAGAGGGCATGGAGGCCTGCTTGGGATTTTCTCTCTCCCTCTTCCTCTATCCCGTATCCCCCATCTCTTTAAAAAAAAAAAAAAGTAAACTAATTCAGGTGTTGCAGAGGAACATCTAAGAGCCATCAGAGGACAAGGACGTTTCTGTAATAGTACCAAGTGGGGTTTTACAAGTGATGTTGAGGTGTCCTGACAGGAAACCATCATCTTTTATGTAGATAACTCCAGCACTGACCATCCCCTTACTTGAGTGTTGCTTCCATTTCTAGGTTGCTCAACTTAAAAGGGATGAGGACGCATTGAAGGCGGTTCTGAGGTGACTCAAAAGATGATTATATGATTGGAAGTCAGTCCTGTGAGGAAAGGTTGGGAGAATGAAAGGTTAAAGAGGCAATTTAATAACTCTTCCAAAGACATGAAAGGGTCCATTATTAGGAATGGTAACCAGCTGTTTCCCAGTCCCATGGGTCCAAGAGTAAGCGAAAATAGGTCTACACTGAAGCAAAGGGTAGTTACATAAAGAACTCGTTACTAATCATGTTTGTCATCGTGATGGTTGAAAAGGTTACCAGAATAGTGTTATCATCTTCTCTGGAGGTGAATTTTTAAAGTACTGTCCAACCTATATATGTGTAAAATGACCTCTCGGGAGCTACCCTCTCATTCTGGGAGTCAAAAAGTGTATTTTCATTCAGATCCTAGAGGGTGTGGATCATGTTTTGTCCTTCTTAATATTCCCCCAGGGGTCCTGGGGCCCTACTGGCTCCTTAAGTGTTTGGCTTGAATTGTCAATTTGTGGCAGTAATTAACTTTCAGTAGTAAGCTCCAGAGAAATGTCTTTATGAAACGATCTTATAGTAGTTTTGTAGGAGAATAAAAATGTAGTAAATGAAGCTGAGAGAGAAATCTTAACATCAAGAGAAACCAGGGAAAACAGTAGGTGTGGTCTTACTGTAGGAAACAAATAAGTGTTTGTAGCCTTCATGTCCATTTTCAGTTGTAGTTTGAAGAGATGTGCTGCAAAATATCCCTTGGTAGGGTTATCACTGCCTGTGGACATACTGCAACAAGTGCTTTGTAAATCCTTTCCCATCTAATACAAGCTTGCTTCATGTGAATGAGGATTACAAAGGCCTCTGACCCTTGGCTTTTGAGGCTGTGTGGAGGGCTTGCATCACTCAGAATGAAACCTTTTTAGATATGTTGGGTTGCAGAAAGCATTTCCTGTACAGTCAGAATGAAAACCGTGAATTGGGATTATTCATACAGATTACCAAGAGTCTGGCAGAGCTGATATTAACACCAGCTCTTTTTCCTACCAACTTGTAGTTCCAAAACCTCTACTGGGTTATTGACACTTTAGTACTGGAATTATTTGTGAATTCCTTCTTTTAGGTGAAGTGTTACAAGATTTATTTAAGTTTATATACATATAATGAATTTTCTAAGTTTCATATAGGCTGTCCACTCTTAACCAGACAATCTCATTAAATGACTGGAGTTCACAGGTGTAGCTGGGTTCTTGCAGGAATTCTGCAAGTGGTGGCAAAGCCAAGGGCAGTTTGGATTCCTTAATTGGGAAATTGGGTGTCACTTAAGAAACCCAGGAATTGGAAATGTAAGAGGTTCATGCTTTTCCAGGAACTTAAAAATATATATATATTTTATTTATGTATTTATTTTAGAGATAGAAAGCACAAGCCACGATGGGGGGTGGTCAGGGTGGGGCAGAGGGAGACAGGGAGAGAGAATCCCTGGGGAGTCTGATACGGGGCTTGATCCCAGGACCCTGAGATCATGACCTTAACCAAAATCAAGAGTTGGACACTTAACCGACTGAGCCACCCAGGTACCCCTTTTCCTGGAACTTTTAATTGCTAGTCATTCAGGTTTAATTTTGGAAAGCAAGTGATTATGAAGGCAAAGAATAATTGTCATGATACCATATTCTACTTGAGAGACTAGAGCTGGAGTAATAAAAAAAATACCAGGGACTTTTTTTTTTAATAGGTTAATGCCACATAATGTGGTCTTCTCAGAATGTGATGGCAAAATTCAAATATGATGTGGGAGTCAGAGGAGAGTGAGTTGGTTTTTCAAGATACTAAGAACACAAAACTTCCCAACTCTCTCTCTTTTTTTAAAAAGATTTTATTTATTAATTTGACAGAGATCACAAGTAGGCAGAGAGGCAGGCAGAGAGAGAGGGGGAAGCAGGCTCCCCGCTGAGCAGAGCCCGATGTGGGGCTTGATCCCAGGACCCCAAGATCATGACCTGAGCTGAAGGCACAGTTCTAACCCACTGAGCCACCCAGGCACCCCAAACTTCCCAACTCTTACATTGAACATTAATTCCTAAAAAATGCTAGGTCAAAATGATGTTGGCCGACTTGGAAGCTTTGTTTTGCCAAGGAAAATGTTCAAGTTCATCATCTAACTTCATGTTGCTCCTTCAGAAAACCGACTTTACCGAACGATAACCCTATTTACCTTCAGAAAGAAGGAAGTTGTGAAAACCTCGTGTTACGGAGTTGCTCTTGGTCATTCAGCTGCGCATCTGTCCTCCCAGAAGGAAGGATGCACCCTACCTTTTGTATCAAGATATGACCAACAGGCTAGAAGAAGAAAGTTGAAATTTTGTAGTAGAAGCTTGTAATCGAATGAGCATAGAACTCCAAATGAAATTAACTACTTAAAGTTGGCATCTGGGGAACTCACACTTCTCGTAATAAAAAGGACCATCTCTGAAAACAGTGTTGGTGTTTGTTGGCTTAATTTTTCCAGCCTGTTAGATGGATCTGGCCATGTTGTGGTACTTTGCTGTTAAACAAAAAATGAACCCTGTGAATGAGGAGTAACTTGATTTCTGCAGTATATCAGGCTTATTTCTTCTGCTTCAGACTTGAAACCTAGGAGTCTGGAAATAATCTCTCTTGATTTGTTTTAGGTTGGCTTTTTAAGATCCTGTGAAATAATTTGGGACATTGCCAAGAATCTGTATACCTTACTGTCTGAATGTGTGTGTTTATTTGCTGTTATTTTTCTCTTTTTCCTTTCCTTTCCTTTTCTTTTCCTTTCCTTTTTCCTTTCCTTTCTTTTCTTTGCTTTTCTTTTCTTTCACCAGTGAGCTACTTTATGACTACTTCTTTCTGAAGTGGGATGGGTGGGGGTTCACCTGTCTCATTTGCTTAACTATTTTGAGTATCTTTGCTTCTTGCTCTTGTTGACATGGAATGAGGATGGAGGGTACTGCTTCTTTCTCTAATGACAAAGTGGATATTTCTGTTTCTCAGGTGGCATTTGCTAGGTAGAATTGAATTAAATATTTGAAAACTGAATTTCATTCTTGTGTGGGTGAAAATTTTACCAGCTATTATTATTGAAGAAGAGTATATTATTGGCTTTGTACTCTTTAATCCTAGGTGACTTTTTTGGTGTTAACATTTCTCAATATCAGGCAGAGATCATATATTTAAAATAGTTTATTTTATTTTGTTTTTTTCAAGATTTTATTTGAGACAGCTTGAGGGGTGGGGAACGAGCCGTGGAAAGGCAGAGGGAGAGAGGGAGAAGCAGGTTCCCCGCTGAGCAGGGAGCCCAATACAGGGCTTGATCCCAGGACCTTGGGACCATGACCCTGAGCCGAAGGCAGCTGCTTAACCATCTGAGCCATTCAGGTGTCCCTAAAACTGACTCTCTTTCTAGCTCTTATATATTCAAATAACCACTGTTCTCTTTAATGCAGCAGTAACCAGAGAAAATTTGGCCTTGGCCATAGCCCTGACAATCAGTTGACAAAGACTATGATGTTAGTTAGTAACTGCATCCATTTCTTGACCAGTTGCTCCCAAACCATCTTGGCTTAGGAAGTTTGTCTCTTAATGTCTGTGTATTTGACCATGCTTGAGTATATTATCCTTCTCCCTTCTTATAGAATCAACAGCATGGTTGTTATATTCTACTTTTTGGAAATGAGTTAGAGACGTCACTCTATTTTCTTCTATTACAAATGATAAAAAGTACTTGCAAGGATGTTCACCTTCCCCCTAAGCGGCATTCGTAAATGGATCACTGTACATGTGAGAAATGGAGAGATATTGGAAAATCTAATTCAATTTTTTATTCATTTATTTATTTTACAGAAAGGGAAAGAGAGAGAGAGAGCACGCATGTGAGGGAGGGAGGGAGGGAGAGGGAGAATCTGAAGTAGACTCCTCACTGAGTCGATCTCATGATCTGAGCCAAAACGGAGAGTCAGATGCTTAACCTCCCAAGAGGTCCCTCTAATTCATTTTTCAAAAAACATCTTTTATGCACCAGAGAGATGATCAGGTGCTGGGGCACTAGCATTGAACAAGTCCCTTCTCTCATGGAACTTACTATGTAATTTCTTTTTCCTGAGTTCTGCTTAAAATACAGCATGAACATAAGTACTAAAATTATAATACTTTGCAAGATACTTTGGAAATTGGTTGTTTGAAGGTTGAAGCTCTCACAACTAATATTAAGAGAATTGTCCTTGGGAGCAGTTCCAGTAGGTGTTTTTCATTTACTGATTGATTCTTGAGTGAGCTAAACCAAGTATAATATATGGATCGATATATATATATATATTTTTTTTTTTAAAGATTTTGTTTATTTATTTATTTGACAGAGATCACAAGTAGGCAGAGAAGCAGGCAGAGAGAGAGAGAAGGAAGCAGGCTCCCCGCTGAGCAGAGAGCCCAATGCGGGGCTCGATCCCAAGACCCTGGGATCACGACCTGAGCCGAAGGCAGAGGCTTTAACCCACTGAGCCACCCAAGTGCCCCTGGATCAAGATATTTTAAATATTTTCAAGGTGTTTAATAGTTTTTCCCTTCCTGTTAAAAGGGAACATAAGTACTACCACCTCCTCTGCCACTTCTACGATCAAAGAAGTACCACTCACTTTCTGTACTCTGGATTCCATCCCTTGTCTTTTCAGGATTGTTCCTGCAATTATCTCACCTCTCTCATGCATCCATGGTGTTTCTCTCACATCTGGATTGGTCTTACCAACATATACAACTGACTATCTTTTTAAAAAAAATTTTTAAATATTTTAATTAATTAATTTTAAGTAAACTCCATGCCCAGCATGGAGCTCGAACTTAACGACCCCGAGATCCAGAGTCCCATGCTCTACTGACAGAGCCCCAAAGTGCACCTAAGTATCTTAACCTCATGTCCTCCTCTGGCAGCTACCCAGTTCTCGGTTTCTTCTCACAACAAAACCTGAAAGTGCCAGGTGTCATTGCTGTCTCCACTCCCTCATCTCCCTCTCTCCCTCTCCCTCTATCTCTCTCGTGTCCTGTCTCCACTCCCTCACCTCTTTCTTGACCTCAGCCACCGCAGCTGGGCTTTCTCCCCTTGGTTCTACTGGAATAGCTCCTATCAGAGTCCTCAAAGAGCTCAGTCTTGCCAGATTGAATAGATGGTTCTTGGTCCTCATCCTGTTAAACCTCTGGGCAGCGTTGAATTGGCTGACCACTCCCTTTTTGAAATACTGTTTTCTTGGATTCTGTAACACTACGTTCCCCTGCTCTTTTCTTAAGTCATTGGTCATTAATTTTTAGTATTCTGTATGGCTGGCTTTCCTCCTCTGCTTCACTTTCCTGAATGTTGGGGTCGTCTAGGAGGCTGCCTTTGGCTACCTTCTCTATCTACACCCGCTTCCTAGGTGTTCTCACCCAGGCCTCGTCTGCATGCCCAGGGACTAAGTCTTTGTCTATAACTCTGTCTCTAACTCTAATTTCCATTTGGGCAATAATGGGCCAGGCAATATTAGTACCTTACATTGATTATTTTACCTAATTTTGATCCCTCTCTGAGGTAGCCACTATTCCCAGGCAAGAAAACAGGTATGTGTTGAAACAGTTGGATAGCTAATGGGTGTCTTAAACTTAAACCATAGCCAAAGAGTCTTGATTTTCTCCTTTCTCTGTGTTTGGGAATGACTCCACCATTTACGCAATTGCTCAGGCCTAAAATTTAAGAGTTACCTTTGATTTCTCTCTTTTATTTATATCCCAAATAACCCACCAGCAAATTCTTTCTGCGTTACCACCAAAATACCTTAAATCCAACTTCTCCTCATTTCTACCACCCAAACCCCAGACTTTTCCATTACAGTCTTTTGGCTGGACTGCTCTATGGTCTCCTTGCTTGTGTTCTTATCTTGTTAGAGTTTGTTCTTCGCACAGCAGCCATGTGCTCCAAGTGCAAACAAGTCGAATCTTACTGTTCCTCTCTTTAAATCTGCCAGTGGCTCTCCCCTTACCCTCCATCCCCCCACTGCCAGAGTAAATCCACATTCCTTCCTGTGGCCATCAGAGCCATCCAGCCTCTGGCTGCTGGGCATGTCTGCTTCTCTGGCTCCATCTCTTGGCATTCTCACTCCTGCTAGAGAGCCAGGCTGGCCTGTTTGTCTGCTGTGCATCCCAGGCTTATGGCTGTCCCTGGGGCTTTGCACTTTCTATCAAGCAAGAATACTGCTCCACCTAGGTCTTTCTATGTCTGCCTTTTCCTCGTCATTTAGGGCTAAGCCAGGGTTCAGCAAGTTTTTTCTGTGAAGGGCCTTCTGCTGTTGTCAGAGCACAGAAGTAGCCGTAGACAGTATAGACACAGATGAGCATGGAGTTTTCCAATAAAACTTTATTTATGTACACTGAAATTTGAGTTCCATATAGTTTTCATGTATACGAAATAGTATTCTTTGTTCATTTGTTTTTCAACCATTTTAAAACTGAACAAAAACAGGTGGTAGACCACATTGAGCCAGTGACCCATAGTTTGCCAGTCCTTGGTGAACCATCACTTTAAAGAAGCCTTTCCTGACCATAGGAAATAACCCCCACAGCTAACTCCCATTGATCCTATTGCCTTGGTTTCTTTATTTGTTATATGTTTATTTTCTGTCTCCACTAAAGTGCAACCTCATGGGTCAGGAGTTTTGTCAGTGTATCTTTAGAGTCTAAACAGTGCCTAGCAGTTCTCAGTAAATACTTGCTGAGTGAACGAATGCCAGTCCCATTCAAACTGTGGCTGTAGACCTCTATCTGGTCTCCCTCTATTCAGTCTCTTTCCTACTTTAATTCCGTGTGTGTGTGTGTGTGTGTGTGTGTGTGTACACCTTTTCCAGTGTAAACTCTAGAGTTGTGCCTTTTTCTACACTTGAGAACCAGTGGTAGCTCCCTGCTGATTATTTTATTAGCTTTGACTGTACCATCCTAGAATTAACAAGGTTCTGATACTTCATTTGTCTCTTATCTTGACCCTGTTGTGGCTAGCCTTTTCCAACCAGATCAGTTTTTACTAATCCTTGCATCTGATTTTTCTTTCTCCCCATTGTGGTGCCCTTCCATTTATTTCCTTTTTAAAAAAGATTGATTTATTTGAGAGCAAGTGCTTGTGCGAGTGGGGGGAGGGGCAGAGGGAGGGAGTATTCAAGCAGACCCCACCTCCGCCCCCTCCCTAGCACTGAGCTTGTATAAACAAACTTTTGCCTGTACTTTCAGAGAAATTCCTCAGCTTGCTCCTGCCTGTGAACTTTTTTGCAACTAAATCCTTGCTTAACCCCTTTCCTAAAAGAAGAGAATTTCCCTCCATTGTGCTTTGTATTCATTCCCTCGCAGTGCTGATGCCTCCTCCCAGTGCTTTTTCCATTTATGACCGCTTTGCTTTTGAGGATTTTTGGTCTCTTTCCTGCTGCTGTGTTCCCCTTTGGCATATAAACATATTCTACTCAAGAAATAATCCTCCCAAGCTGGTCTTTCCCTACCTTATGCCCTATCTTTTGTTTCCCACATAACTGAGTTTTTTCAAAAGACTAGACCATACTCATTTCCATTTTGTTACTTTTTAAAATGATTTTATTTATTTATTTATTTATTTTAGAGAGAGAGAGAGTGTGTGAGTGGGTGGGGGCAGGAGAGGGGAAGTGGGCAGAGGGAAAGGGAAAGAATCTCAAGCAGACCCCCCCCCCCCCCTCTAGAATCAGCACAGCCTGAATCTAGGCTTGATCTCAGGACTCTGAGATCAGGACCCTGAGATTACGCCCTGAGCCTCAACCAGGAGTCAGAGGTTCAACTGACAAACCACCCAGGTGCCCCCCATTTTGTCACTTTCTAGTCATGTCTCTACCAACTGCAGTTTGGCTCTTCCTGCTTCTAACACTGCATTAAAGTTGGCTGTGCTAAGGTTAGGGGTGACCTCCCAGTTTTGCTTTCTGGTCCTTACCCAACTTGACCGTCCCTTGTTATATATTCTTCTCTTGACTACTGTGTGCCTACCACGCATGACCTTTCTCTTGACCATTCCATCTCCATCTCCATCCTTGGCTTTCACCTTTATGTTGTTGGGTGGAGGTATAGGCATCTGCCATGGACCCTCCTTTTCTCTCATATTCTCTCCTTGGGTGATTGCATTTATATGTACAGTTTTAGTATTCGTGTGTGTGTGTGTGTGTATTTTTTCATGGAACCAGATGTGTTCTCTCCAGATCATTATCCTATCTTAAAATTTGGACAGACATTTCAAATTCAAATATCTGAAGTGAACTCCTTTCCCACTTCTATAAACCTTTCTTCTTTCTTGTATTCCCAGTCTTGGGAAATATCACCACAAACCCAACCAACCTAGGCCAATCAACCTGCGAGTTTTTATTGATTCTTTCCATTCCCTTAACCCTGCATATCAGAATG
This sequence comes from Mustela nigripes, assembly GCF_022355385.1. Lineage (NCBI taxonomy): Eukaryota > Metazoa > Chordata > Mammalia > Carnivora > Mustelidae > Mustela > Mustela nigripes. The sequence continues at coordinate 90,925,109 of NC_081557.1, read as the reverse complement.
TTGTCCATTTGCCTCCTGCCTGTGGAATCTGCCCTTTTCTCTCAATCCCCAGTGCTACTGCTGTCATTTTACAACTGCCTTCCTGCCTGCGGTTGTAAAGGTGATCTCTACTCACCCACTGCTGTCATAGAGATCTTTCGAAAATACGAATCCAATCATGCTTCTCTGCCCGCCTGAAAACATTGCTGACGAGCCGTAGAGCCTTCAAAATGAGGCCCACGCATCCCTGAAGATCAGCTTCCAATTCATGAAGGCATTTAACACCTTTCATGACCTGCCTCTGTCTTTTTTATCCCGCTTTCGCATCCTGCACCCCTTTCCCACATTAGCTAGGGCCTTAGCCATTCTACGCTGTTTGTTGTTTCACTCCAGGCCATGTGCTTTTGTCCCTCTGTGCCTTTGTTTGACTCCTCTCTGTGTACTGCATCTCTCCCTGACCCTGATTTCTCATCCTTCAAAAGTTAGATTAAGTTTTTGTCTTTTCTCTGATGGCTTTCCTGACCCTTTTTCCTTGGTTGGGTTTGTGTTTCTGCTATGCTGCTGCCATATTCATTCCATTAGCACATGTATTCCTCCAGCACAGCAGGCAGCACACTGGTATTCATTAATTTAATCATTTATTTTTAAAGAAAGATTATTTATTTATTTGAGAGAAAGAGGAAGAAGCCGATTCCCCAAGGAGCAGGGAGCCCAATTAGGGGCTTGATCCCAGGACCCTGAGATCATGACCTGAGCTGAAGGCAAACGCTTAACTGACTGAACCACCCAGGATCCCTCATCATCTCTTCATAACAGCCTAGCAGGTCCTTGAAGGCAGAAGCTGTCTTTTATGTTTAGATGAGCTGTCCTCATCCCTTTACCCAGAAATGGGCTCATGTATTTGAATGAATGAATGAATGAATCAGTGAGTGAATTGGTTTAGTCTGTCCTGCTAGCCTGAGTACATTCTCCCAGAGCATTCTTTTTTTTTTTTTTTTTTTTAAGATTTGTATTTATTTATTCGGCAGAGATCACAAGTAGGCAGGGGTGGGGGAGCAGGCTCCCCGCTGTGCAGAGAGCCTGATGTGGGGCTCGATCCCAGGACTCTGGGATCATGACCCGAGCAGAAGGCAGAGGCTTAAACTGAGCCACCCAGGTGCCTCTCCCACAGCATTCTTAAAAAGAAAAATCATTTTGTCTAATTCTTTTGCATCCACCAGTATTTTCTGCTACAGTGCTATTACCACAGTAGCTACTTAACGTTTTATAAACAATTGTGTTTCTTTTATTTTCATTTTACAAACATTTATTGAGTACCAAGTTTGTGCCAGATACTGGGAATACAAAAATAAGTACAATGTCCCTATCCTCAAAGAGTGAACACTCTAGAGAAGGAGTGTTTTAATGTGTTAAAAAAATCCCTTGTGCTAATTAAGTGCTAGTAATTATGTGTACATGTCTTTAAAATGCAACATCAAGACCTTGGTGTTTTAGAGCTTGAAGCAGGAAACACAAAGGGAAATATGCCAGCAGAAGTGATAGCTACCTGGCCTAAGCTCCCCAGGGAGTCGTGTTACTCCTTTGTAACTAGAACCGAGGTATGCAGTATGCGTCTGCCATGTTTCTTCATCTTCTTTGGTTCTTCATGATCTTAGTTCTCCCACGGCCTCCTTATATGATGAAGCCATATATGATGATACCAAAACTTAGAAGCTTCAAATTTCAAAGAATTTCAAACAATTAGAGAGTATTGGGGTGATTTTGATACTATCTGTGATTGTTGATGTTAATCTCCAGTTGATTCACCTGTAAACCTTTGCAATTGAAGAAATTTGATTATTCACACTCTTAAGACTAAACATTTTGGAGACCGAATATGCAAAGATACGGTTGCTAAGGGGCATGTCTGAGAAACCTAACGCTTAATTCAGTGCTCCAAAGTGCGGAGGAGTCTCTTGCTAGAAAAGAAAGAATGTGAGCAGACTTTTATCTTGGGCCTTTTGCACCTGAGGATGGAAGTGGCTGAAATTGTTTATTTAATAGAAAAGTTTTCAAATTAGTTTTGGAACCTCCACCTTAGCCCGGGAGGTGAAGAACGCCAGGTGAGTGATTATTGGTCTGACTGGTAAACTGGGAAGAATTTAAGGGAGGAACTAAAAGTCTATGTATTTTAGTTGGGGGTAGGGAAGAAAAGGCGTTGAGGTCGATCAGTTGAAAGTTTATCAGATCACTGGTGTTACTAGGAACTGTGTCACATCTAATCATTGCAGATGGTTTAGGTCTTGATTACCTAAACTCTGATTGTAACGCTGGAGTGGTGCCTAGTTGCAGTACTGAGGGATGGAGATACACATTGCCGTCCTTTGGAAGGATTTTGAAATTTGTTGAATGTTTTTCTCTATGAACCGAATGCTTATATAAGAAGAAGAATGAACTGTTCTGAGATGTAAGCCAATTTTTTATTCCAGAATACGAGTTACATAGTATTTCATCCTTCACTGGCATTACTTTTTGAAAGGAAGAATGAAATTGTGTACCTGCCTGTCTGCCTTCAGGTACTTCTTAGGAGCTGGAATCATGTCTTATCTTTGCATCTGGAGCAGATAGCATATAAATGGCAAGCATATAAGTGGTTTTTGAATGAATGAACAAATAAAAGAAATAGTGCTTTCTTTGAAAAGTTGGCTTGTAGTCCATAATTCCTTGAAACACGGAATTTCATGTATTTTTCTCAAATATTTTCTTTATATTTTATATGTAAACATTATTATCTAATACTTATTTTGGGTTCACATAGGTTTTCTTGTGCAAAAAGAAATATTCCTGTTGCCCCATCATTTACAATGGAACCAGACACTAAAGAGTTAAATTCTTCCATTAAAATAAAAATCCTCAAATATTAAGGATATTTATTATAAGTAAAGTAGAATTTAGTAGAGGTATACCTGGTAAAGGTATGGCAGAAGTTCTCAAATAATTGGTTACCCTAGAGTTAGGGGTATGGGTCATAACGACATTCTACACATTTATTATTTTTACAGTTAGATTTGATTTAGGAAGTGACATAGATGGGTTCATTGCATTTTTGATCACTGGAAGCTAAATATGACATAACAGTATTTTATAGTACTCAACTTGGCAAGGATATTTTTCTATGTTTGGAGGAAAGAAAATGTTAAAATCTTGGCAACCTGGACTCCAAGGACATCACTGTTGAGAAGACACTGGTTTGATGGCTCTTCCCTGTACTCTGTCTTGGAATGCGGTGCTCATCAGGGAAAGCCATACTGAAAGCAAAAGTATGTGTGATGAATGGCTGTTTGGGCCCAGTTCCCAGGAATCCTTGATCATGTGTAGCATGGTGTCTCCTGTCCTTTCTCTCTTCAGGGCTGTCCAGGCTGATGGTGCTGTAGTGTCAAATGTGGATTTAATTTGTTGGCTCTTTTTGGTAGACATGTTGCCTTAGCCTTTTGATTTTGAGGCAAGTCTAAATCCTTGGGAGGTCAGCACTGTTACCTTGTTCGTGACATCTTCCAGGAACCCCACGTGTGAAAGGGGGTGATGGGAGCGAGATGAGAGGGAGGCAGGAAGGACTTGCACTGAACAAGCACCCTCTTGCAGTAGCTCTTTCCCAGCACTTTCTAGACTAGGCTTCTCTTGGATTTCACTGTCTCCTTCCTTCCTTTCCTTTCCTCCTTTTTTTTTTTTTTTTTTTCTCTCAGCTCTTACTTGGAATTGGGAGTTCAGAGTCAGAAGGCTAGAACTCTTTACCATAACAATGCAGGCTTTTGTTTTGGCTTAACTGTCTGGATTACTTAAACAATGGGTAGTTACTTTTAAAACAAGTTTGAAGAAGTCAACCTGTATTTCAAGAGAAAAAGTTCTTGGGGGAAGTAGAGTCTTTTTTGACTGCTCACTCTTTACTTATTGCAACTTTGAGATCATAAGGAAAGAGTTAACGCTTTCTGTCATGTTGGAAAGTACTTGTGAAATTTAAACATTGGCAGTTAGTTCAATTACCGCTTGACAGCTCAGTAGTTCTCTGTTTTGGATTGCATGGCAATTAGGATTGTATAGTTATATTTTGTGAAAGCTTGAAATGGAGAAAAGTGACTCACCAAAGTGGCTGATGGTGAGCATAGCAGTGTGGATCTCTTCCATTTCTTTCTTTCTTTCTTTCTTTCTTTCTTTCTTTCTTTCTTTTTTTAAAATATATTTATTTATTTATTTATTTGACAGACAGAGATCACAAGTAGGCAGAGAGGCAGGCAGAGAGAGGAGGAAGCAGGCTCCCCGCTGAGCAGAGAGCCCGATGAGGGGCTCGATCCTAGGACTCTGAGATCATGACCTGAGTTGAAGGTAGAGGCTTAACCCACTAAGCCACCCAGGAGCCCCTTCTTCCATTTCTTTTAAGGATTAATAATCATTCTTTACCTCATCTGTTGGATACTTCACTTGTCAGTTATTATGTGTAGAGTTGCTAGAACTCTCTCCCTGCAGCATTGGGAGCATAAAATTCATGCATGTAGTAGTGTAGTTCGTCCCTCGGTAAAGTGTTGGGAAGCCTCCAGATGTCTTTGTGAAGTGTCTAGATTAGCATGTCGTTCCATGAGGATAATGGAGAAAAAGGATGAATTAAATCAAACTTCAAGGATCTGAAAATGGGCATCATGTTAACTTTCACAGGACCTGAAAGAATAGCAGATTTTGTACTGGAGATTAATTATTTGATTCCTTCAAATATTTATAGTTTTAAATTGTAACTATTTTGGTAGGAAGTCTTTGTAACTAACTGTATGATCTTGGGCAAGTCATTTGGCCCCTCCAGAGTCAGTTTCTAAAACCACATCAAAATAAACTACAGGATGGGTGTTGCCTTATACTTTTCTGAGTAATTTTACATAATTACATAATTTACATAAATTATTTCATTTACTTCTTACAACACTTCAGTAAACAAAGACATTGAGACATAAAAATAATAAGTAACTTGTCTAATATATAGCCTGCGAGTGCTGGAACTCAGTCCTCAGTGAGTCCTGGGTGCTTCTTAGTCCTGTCATGTGTTGACATGCGAGCGGTGAACTCTGCCCCTCTAAAATTCTAAGGTTATTGTCATTTTTTTTTTTCCTATAAGTTGAGGCAACTTACCACGGGGCTATTTTCTTGGCCTGCCTTTTTTCTCAAAGTATATTGTAAGATTACTATTTGAAATGTCCTTTTTTCCTACCCAAAAGTATATTTAAAAAATTAACACTATGGGAGCACCTGGAGCATGCAACTCTTTATCTGGGGTTCATGAGTTCAAGTCCCATGTTGGGCATAGAGCTTACTTAAAAGAAAAAAATTAACAGTATGGAATTCCCATTATTGTGACAGGTTTTTGAATTAATTGGGTCTTGTAAGTTTGGGCTTCTCTTTTTGTAATGTTGCAGTTTGCAATTGTAAACCCTGAAATCATTCCAGAAGTATATTTGGGGCTAAGCCCCACATGATGAGGTTGTCCTAACTTGTTTTAAGATGAAGAGGTAGGTTTATTCTTATTCATAAATAGTATTCATAATAAGAATTTAAATTTAATTTAATAGTGAGAGAAGAGATTGTAAAAAGTATCCTAGTCTTGTATTCTTTAAATTTAGGTTTTACACATTCTTGGAATTATAGTGCTTTTCAGACAAGTCTCTTTGAGGAGGATAATTTCAGGTTTTTCTTAAATAGTTAAATGCTTTGATAATATTTAGAACCTCAGAACAAAAACCTTAGATTCTAAGAACTGTCTCTCAGTTGCATAGTTTGCAAGGTCTTAGACTCAAACATTTTGCTCCTCAAAGCATTAAAATTTAAGGGCTGAATCTGCTAATTTGTCTAAAAGGTTGCATGTATTTTTTTATATATTCCTGATTAATAAGTGGTTGAACAGATTAGCACCTGACTATAGCTTGACACTAACTGGGGAAACCACTTTTCAGAAAATCCACACATGTTGTCCATATGCATGTGGTTGTTGCTCTTGAGAGGAAAACTTGGGGGTTTTAATTGTTGGAATGTACTTTGGGGCTTGGCTTATCAGTGCAAATTGGAGGTTCAGGGAAATCTGTCTTTCAGTCCTTATTTTATTCTTGTTGTATGTGGATTTTGTTTCAGGAATCTGAAATTCTGTCTCTCTCATCTCTTTCTGGAAAGAGCTTAGTTTCTGAATCAGTGAATTTCTGTTAGTTTGTTTAAATAGAGAACTTGTCAAAATAAGTTAAATCCTTAAGGATTTTTTGAAAGGGCAAGTTAAAAGCTAGAGGTAAGGGGAAGTTTTTGCCTTTTGGCTTTTCCAAGTATAACAGAGAATAAGATGCTTCCCTAAGGTCTCTTGAATGCATTATTTCATCCTGTGTGCGGTCATTCATGATCCCTTTCACAAATGCTGCTGCCCACCATTAAGTCTCTTATCACAGGGCATTTTAAAATGATGCCATAAAATGCATGTTGAGAATCTTTGGATCTCAAATGTATAGAAATCACATCTAAATGTCAATTCCTGAGTTAAGGAACTGACAATTATGGCAATTTCAGTCTCTATTAATATTTAGTAGACAAGAGATTACGATATAGTTTATGTTATTCCTTATGTGTGTATAAACTTATCTACTTGTTGAAAAGATTTGTTTGTTTTATTGGGGCTGTATATTTCTTTCATTGTACTGATTTGCTTACTTGAATTAAAGCCGTTCTTTAATTGTTTTGGGCTGTATCTATAGTTTGAAATTTAGGACTGTCCCCTGTGTATTATGCACCAAAGATGACATTTCAGTGCATTGTTCAATTACTACACAGCTCCTATTTGTCTGTAATGAAGCTGTATGACTGGATCATTTATTTCAATGTTATTTGTTTTATATTATCCATATAAATGATAGCATTTAATATATAGAGTCTAATTTTCCAAATTCATTTGTGTCTCCTCTGGGCATTTCTTTGGGATATGTTCACACTTGTGTTTTTGTTTCTGATTTTAAAATAATTTTCCTTTGTTGTAGGATGAGCAGTTCTTAGGTTTTGGCTCAGATGAAGAAGTCCGAGTACGAAGTCCCACAAGGTCTCCTTCAGGTATGGCCAGTCAAGTGCATGGTGCCTTTTGTTTGTTAAGAGACATGGCTTCCCCTTGCTTTCTTTGCATATAAAGGATGATCTTAAATTCTTGGGGGGTGGGGTTGCCTCCTTCTTTTTCTCTGGCACTAAGTAGGAGATGGCTTATGAACTGGACCTCTTTACAGGGGTCTTTGTCAGGCCACTAATGCTTTATTCTTTATAATGCTTCTCTGTGGGAGCTAGCTGGGACATGGTGGGTGTGTGGTCAATTTTCATGGAATGACTAAAAGACTTGGTAGTTGGAATGGAAGGTAACCCGCTCAGAGCATCCTCAGATTCATAGATTTCGAGTGATAACAGTAGTATATACAACTTTGGAAATAATCTGACTGTTGCTTTTTACAGATGAAATTTGGTCTGCTGTTGTCAAAGAACTAAAAACAAAACATTGGCACTGTACGGAACTATTTTATCTCATCCTTGAAAGGCTGTATTAAAATAAAGAAAATAAAAATGATATGGGGGTATTTCCATTTTTAAGCAATATTTGTCATTGTTCTTGCCAAGAAAATATCTCGAATGTCTTGAAATTCTAGACTTGGAGAAGTTTCCTGAGAGAGCCCTCGGTGGAATAACATGCCATGGCTTCCAGAATTCTAGTCTGTTTAGGAGAGGGATCTTCTGAGGAAAAAGACATTCCCCATCAGTGCTGCCTTTCTAACTTCTCCTGTGGTTTGCTTTGCTTTGATTTGGATGGGCAGTCTAGTTAAATATGATGTCATTAATGGTTCTGTTCTTTGATAGTGACTTAGTTCTTGATGTCAGTTAGCATATGGTGTTCTCTTAAGAGTCATCATGTTTATATAGTAATCTAATTCAGACACTAAGTTGACAGTATCTTTTTTCCCATGTGGCGGGAATGTTGCCATCCTACTTGGGAGGAGTTAGCCAGTAGTACCCCAGTGTCTGTGCCACTTAGACAGTAGCTACATTATCTTGAAGATGTGATGAATCTGAAAACTTCATATTGGAACATGATTTTAGAGATCATCTGGTCTGACCCTTCATTTCTAGATGACAGAATAAGGCAGGGAAAATACGTGATGTGGTTACTCATAACAGACTTGTGAGTTCCCTGAATATGTTGTAGATTAACAGAACTGGACTCTTTTCCGTTCTGGTTTTTCTCCTTGTCCACCAAAAAATTCTTTTAAAAATTGGATAAAAGAGGTTTTCCTAAAGTCCTATGAGTGGCTAGGTTCAAGTATAGCTTGATGATCAGGACTCTTATGATATACTTCTGGGTAGGGGTGATTCACAACTCTTCCTCGAATGGTTATTAATCTACCTTGAATGTTGTCTTGTTGTCTCTTTTTTATGTTGTTTTTTAAACTATCTGGGTATGCTTCACTAATGAGGAAATGAAACTTAGTTTTCCTGCTGTCTATTACTTAGTTGTAATTAGCATATATTGAGAGTGGATTTATGAAACCTTAATGAATTAAAGGAAGTTTCAAGTTATTGGTGAGAAAAACACATTTAGGAAGCTAAGGAGTAAGACCTTTGTTGATTTCTGTTCTGTTAGGAAAGTTAGTTCCATTGTCTAAAATGTTCATCATACTGGCATAAATCTCTTTTGATTCCTGTTAGGGGAAGTTTTAGTCTCAGAAGAACGTTGAGTCATATCAGAGGTTGGAAAGTCGTGAGCTAAGAGAAGATGTGATAGACCAGGGAGCTCTTAATCCATTTAGAAAATCCAGGTTTATAGGAAGAATTTTAGAGAACAGCCTTGTTTTTTTCAAGTCTCTTGATAAAGTAGCAAATTGAGCTGTTTTATAAATTGGCAAAGTACTTTTATTTAGAATAGCAGAAGTCTGGTTTAATAAACTGTTGATTCACTCTTGACATCAATTAGGGTTAAATCTTTTTTTGTAACCTGGGACTAACTAGTTCAAGAACTTGTAAGTGGAGGAGTAGATTAATTACATGTCCCTTCACTGAAGAGTTCACATGCCACTGAGTTTAGTGATCTTATTCTGATGTCTTGCGAATGGACATTTTTCTATTCAGTAAATCTTCCTTGGTTTACTTTGACAAAACAGACTGAAACTGTAGGAAGCTGAGCTGCCCAGGTGCTTTCCTGACAAAAGTTGGAATGTTCCCAATTGAAGAGCTCCTTGTTCAAATTTATGAAAGCCAAAATTGCACTGAACAGATGGGACGACTAACTATGAACATGTTCTCAAATATTAATCTTGGTGGCTAGGACATGGAAAAAGGGGCATAGGTTTTTTTGGTAAACCTATTTTTTTTTTTTTTTAATTAAAAAAACTCCCTCGCTCACCTGAAATGGTAGAAAAATCAGTTTTGCATATTAATCACTTGGTTGAAAATCTGTTACTATTATCTTAGTTCTGTTCCAAAAGTTAGATGTTCTAGGTGGAATGTTACTTAGTTTCTTTGAGGCAAGTTTTTGGTGAAAAGAAACTAAGCCCAATTAAAATATTTTATTGACTCCCTAGACCCAGGTAGAGGTCAGTACAAAATGGCTTGTGCTAGAATATATTCAGCTTAGTCACAACGTGAACTACAAAGCTAAATGTATGCTCTTCATTGTTTAATTTTTATACACAGTTAAAACTAGCCCTCGAAAGCCTCGTGGGAGACCTAGAAGTGGCTCTGACCGAAATTCAGCTATCCTCTCAGATCCGTCTGTGTTTTCCCCTCTAAGTAAATCAGAGACCAAATCCGGAGATAAGATCAAGAAGAAAGATTCTAAAAGCATAGAAAAGAAGAGAGGAAGACCCCCCACCTTCCCTGGAGTAAAAATCAAAATAACACATGGAAAGGACATTTCAGAGTTACCAAAGGGAAGCAAAGAAGATAGCTTGAAAAAGATTAAGCGGACACCTTCTGCTACATTTCAGCAAGCCACAAAGATTAAAAAATTACGAGCAGGTAAACTCTCTCCTCTCAAGTCTAAGTTTAAGACAGGGAAGCTTCAAATAGGAAGGAAGGGGGTACAGATTGTCCGACGGCGAGGAAGGCCTCCATCGACAGAAAGGATAAAGACCCCTTCAGGCCTCCTCATTAACTCTGAACTGGAAAAGCCTCAGAAGGTCCGGAAGGACAAGGAAGGAACACCTCCACTCACAAAAGAAGATAAGACAGTAGTCAGACAAAGCCCTCGAAGGATTAAGCCGGTTAGGATTATTCCTTCTTCTAAAAGGACAGATGCCACAATTGCTAAGCAGCTCTTGCAGAGGGCAAAAAAGGGGGCTCAAAAGAAAATTGAGAAAGAAGCAGCTCAGCTGCAGGGAAGAAAGGTGAAGACACAGGTCAAAAACATCCGACAGTTCATTATGCCTGTCGTCAGTGCCATCTCCTCACGGATCATTAAAACCCCCCGGCGGTTTATAGAGGATGAGGATTATGACCCTCCAATTAAAATTGCCCGACTAGAGTCGACACCGAACAGTAGATTCAGTGCCACGTCCTGTGGATCTTCTGAAAAATCCAGTGCAGCTTCTCAACACTCCTCTCAGATGTCTTCAGACTCCTCCCGGTCTAGCAGCCCCAGCGTTGATACCTCCACAGATTCTCAGGCCTCTGAGGAGATCCAGGTACTTCCTGAAGAGCGGAGCGAGACCCCCGAAGTTCATACTCCACTGCCTATTGCCCAGTCCCCAGAGAACGATAGTACTGAAAGGAGAAGCAGGAGGTATTCCGTGTCCGAGAGAAGTTTTGGATCTAGAACGACTAAGAAGCTGTCGACGCTGCAAAGTGCCCCCCAGCAGCAGCCCTCGTCCTCTCCGCCCCCACCTCTGCTTACGCCCCCCCCACCGCTGCAGCCAGCCTCCAGCATCGCTGACCACACACCGTGGCTCATGCCTCCAACGATCCCCTTAGCATCACCATTTTTGCCTGCTTCCGCTGCTCCCATGCAAGGGAAGCGCAAGTCTATTTTGCGAGAACCGACGTTTAGGTGGACTTCTTTAAAGCATTCTAGGTCAGAGCCACAGTACTTTTCCTCAGCAAAGTATGCCAAAGAAGGTCTTATTCGCAAACCAATATTTGATAATTTCCGACCCCCTCCACTAACTCCTGAGGATGTCGGCTTCGCGTCCGGTTTTTCTCCATCCGGTCCTGCTGCTTCAGCCCGATTGTTCTCACCACTCCACTCTGGAACAAGGTTCGATATGCACAAAAGGAGCCCTCTTCTGAGAGCTCCAAGATTTACTCCAAGTGAGGCTCATTCTAGAATCTTTGAGTCTGTCACCTTGCCTAGTAATCGAACTTCTGCTGGAACATCTTCTTCAGGAGTATCCAACAGAAAAAGGAAAAGAAAAGTCTTTAGCCCTATTCGGTCTGAACCAAGATCTCCTTCCCACTCCATGAGGACACGAAGTGGAAGGCTTAGTACTGCCGAGCTGTCACCGCTCACCCCGCCGTCTTCTGTCTCTTCCTCGTTAAGCATATCTGTTAGTCCTCTTGCCACTAGTGCCTTAAACCCGACTTTTACTTTTCCTTCTCATTCCCTGACTCAGTCTGGGGAATCTGCAGAGAAAAGCCAGAGACCAAGGAAGCAGGCTAGTGCTCCGGCAGAGCCATTTTCATCCGGCAGCCCCACTCCTCTCTTCCCTTGGTTTACCCCAGGCTCTCAGACTGAGAGAGGGAGAAATAAAGACAAGGCCCCCGAGGAGCTGTCCAAAGATCGAGATGCTGACAAGAGCGTGGAGAAGGACAAGAGTAGAGAGAGAGACCGGGAGAGAGAAAAAGAGAATAAGCGGGAGTCAAGGAAAGAGAAAAGGAAAAAGGGATCAGAAATTCAGAGTAGTTCTGCTTTGTATCCTGTGGGTAGGGTTTCCAAAGACAAGGTTGTCGGTGAAGATGTTGCCGCTTCATCTTCTGCCAAAAAAGCAACAGGGCGGAAGAAGTCTTCATCACTTGATTCTGGGACTGATATTGCTTCTGTGACTCTTGGGGATACAACAGCTGTCAAAACCAAAATACTTATAAAGAAAGGGAGAGGAAATCTGGAAAAAAACAACTTGGACCTCGGCCCAACTGCCCCATCCCTGGAGAAGGAGAAAACCCTCTGCCTTTCCATTCCTTCATCTAGCACTGTTAAACATTCCACTTCCTCCATAGGCTCCATGTTGGCTCAGGCAGACAAGCTTCCTATGACGGACAAGAGGGTTGCCAGCCTCCTAAAAAAGGCCAAAGCCCAGCTCTGCAAGATTGAGAAGAGTAAGAGTCTTAAACAAACCGACCAGCCCAAAGCACAGGTACTCTTTTCCATCTTGCCTGTTAGAACTCAGCAGTTTATCGAGACCCTTCTGTGAGTGAGTTTTAGCCGAAGTGTTTCAGTGATACCTTACTTCCAGGAATCAGGAGAAGGGCAGAGGACGTGGTGGCATTTACAGCGGTCCTTCAAGGAATGGTAGGATTTTGACAGGGGAGAACGAACATTCTTTTTTTTTTCCTTTTTCTTTTTCTTTCTTTCTTTCTTTCTTTTTTTTGAGAGAGAGTACGCACCTGCATGTGAAGGCAAGCAGGTGGGGGTAGATGACCCTGGAAAGAGACAGATTCTTTTTTTTTTTTTTTTTTAAAGATTTTATTTATTTATTTGACAGAGAGAGATCACAAGTAGGCAGAGAGGCAGGCAGAGAGAGAGAGGAGGAAACAGGCTCCCCGCTGAGCAGAGAGTCCGATGCGGGCTCGATCCCAGGACCCTGAGATCATGACCTGAGCCGAAGGCAGTGGCTTAACCCACTGAGCCACCCAGGCGCCCAAAGAGACAGATTCTTAAGGTCCATGACCAGCGCAGAACCCAACTCGGGGCTTGATCTCACGACCCTGAGATCATGACCTGAGCTGAAATCAAGAGTAGGATGCTTAACCGACTGAGCCACCCAGGTGCCATAGGGAAAACATTCTAAACAGAGGGCACAGTGTGGGTGGAGGAAAAAGTATGAGACACATTTGAGAGGAATGGCTGATGGTTGGACTGGGCTGCACAGGAAGGTGGTGACTTACGGCTGAAAGATAGTCTGTACCTTATGGGTTTGGTATAGTGGAATCTGTGACCTGATGTTGAAGATGCATTTTTGTAGTCAATTGGTTTACTGTCGTTTACTATAGAAAATGGGGTGGAGGGTGTGCCTGGGTGGCTCAGATGTTAAGTGTCTGTTCGGCTCGGGTCGTGATCCCGGGATTCTGGGTTGGAGCCCTGGATCAGGCTCCCTGTTCAGCGAGAAACCTTCTTCTCCCTTTCCCACTCCCCCTGTTTGTGTTCCCTCTCTCGCTGTGTCTATCTCCCTGTGTCAAGTAAATGAATAAAGTCTTTAAAAAAACAAAACCAAACAAAACAAAAATCGGGGTTGTGGAGGGGCTTCCTCTGAGTAGCAAGTGATTAGAGCAGTAGGTAATAAGCATTTTTACATTGGCAGAACACAGATGAGAAGCACTTAGCCTTAAGTTGAAGGCAGAAAAGCTGTAGGATTCAGTTCGTTAAGGTGATGACAAATTTTATAAAGAACAGGTTTATTTATTTATTTATTTTTATTTATTTAATTTTTTTAACAAGGTAGCTGGACACTGGCCTCTTCTGAGAAAACCTGCTGATCTTTAGGTTCTTTTTATTTTATTATTATTATTATTATTATTATTTTTAAAGATTTTATTTATTTGATGGAGAGAGAGAAATCACAAGTAGGCAGAGAGACAGGCAGAGAGAGACGGGAGGAAGCAGGCTCCCTGTGGAGCAGATCCCAGGACCCTGGGATCACGACCTGAGCCAAAGTCAGAGGCTTTAACCCACTGAGCCACCCAGGCGCCCCTAGGTTCTTTTTAAAAATTGCCGTAGTAGATAACGTATTTATGTCTGCATACCAGGTTAGGTTAGGATGACGACACATTTAGGTTTTTCATGTTGTTCAGCCTAGGGCCATATTTACATTTAGTAATTTTGCCATTTGAGAGTTCTGGCAGGAGTATGATGGGATTTATTTCTGATACCATTTTGGATGTTTTTTGGTTAGCCTCCTAGTGATAGGAGCAGCGGCTCTTTAAAATGCGAGACGTTTGTGTGCCGAGCTGTAGCCTTTCACGCGTACAGTTATAAGTCGTCTCCCCTACTTCTCTGTTGATCGGGGAAATAGAAGAAATAGTCTGTGATTGATTAGATAAGCCCTGTTCACTCCAGGCCAAACTTTTGCATAATGCAGCTTGAGTTTTGAGGGGAGTTTTAAAGCAGTGGTATAATGGCAAATAAAAAACTTAGTTGATTTCTGGTTTTTGTTTCTTTTTTTAATTAAGAGCCCTGCCCCCCTTTTTGGCTGCCAATTTTAGAATACAGAGCTAATCGATTTCTGTAGCTTGTCATGGCCTATCATCTGGGAATAGCTAGAACTGTATGTTGCTTCTAGATTGTAATAACCTACCAGCTACACCTTGGCTTCATTTATTTACATTCTCAACAAGTGTGCTTGCTCTTGTTCGTTTTGACTTGCCTCTTATTCAGGGTCAAGAAAGTGATTCATCAGAGACCTCTGTGCGAGGACCCCGCATTAAACATGTCTGCAGAAGAGCTGCCGTTGCCCTTGGCCGAAAACGAGCTGTGTTTCCTGATGACATGCCCACCCTGAGTGCCTTACCATGGGAAGAACGAGAGAAGATTTTGTCTTCCATGGGGAATGATGGTAGGTCAGGGGTGTCAGCCTTGGAGTCTGAGCAGATTTGATTAGTTTGCTGGTCATTCTGGGGATACCTAGTAGGCTCTTCATAGCACTTTGTGTTAGTCTGGGTCCTCCAAAAAGCAAATGGCAAGGGTGTATTAAGTATGCAAGGGTTACACTAGAGAAAGTGCCCAAGAGAGAAAATGGGAGGGAGCTAGGGAAGGCTGGGGTAACAGTCAGGCTGCTGTGCAAGTGTGACCCCAAGGAAAGAGAGAGGGAGCGAGGGTTGGGCAGAATCTTCCCAGACTGTTTTCCCAGAGAGTTTGGCAAGGCTGTCAGGGAGTCCTTGAGCAAAAGCTGACGGTTGTCTCCCAGGAACGGGCCTGCCTTAGTATCCCTGCCGTGCTCAGTCCCTACCCGGGAGCAGCCCTGTGGTAAGTGTGGCCTCGGCGTACCGCTGGATTTCAGAGCACAGCCGTTGGCCCTTGGTCAGTGAGCTCCGTCCCCCGTGCTTGGAGGTCTGGGAGGCACATTCTCATGGTTGCATTTTGACGCTGGATGGCTTACATGCTAGGTGACTGCTCATATGAAATGGAGAGGTTCAGAGAATCTTAAGAAGCATTCAGTTCACATTCTTGGTTTTAGGTTAGACTGTGTTTTGTTCTCAGTGTTCAGATTTCTGCTTCCATCAAGCTGCAAGTTATAGGCGTTTTTTAAAAAATTTTAAAGAATTACTTAAAACAGGCTCTGATTTCTGCCTAATATTTTTATTATGATGTATTTCATTTTTGGAGTCCCAGTTAAAATGAGGCTTGGATGTATATCATGATATGAATGGATTTTGAGGAATTCCGCCTCTGTTCCCAAGAAAGAATTTAGACACTCCCTTAGAACTAATGACACGTTTCTTTAACAGACAAGTCATCAATTGCTGGCTCAGAAGATGCTGAACCTCTTGCTCCGCCCATCAAACCAATTAAACCCGTTACCAGAAACAAGGCGCCTCAGGAACCTCCAGTAAAGAAAGGGCGACGATCCAGGCGGTGTGGGCAGTGTCCCGGCTGCCAGGTGCCTGAGGACTGTGGTGTTTGTACTAACTGCTTAGACAAACCCAAGTTTGGTGGCCGAAATATAAAGAAGCAGTGCTGCAAGTGAGTGGGTGTCTTCCTCTGAGGTGTGGACCTCTCAGCCATGGTGGTTGTGTGTTCATGCCTGGACTGTTGCAGGGATGCAGCCGAAGGCTGAGTGTGGTTGTGTCGTGTCTCCTTGACGTGCAAGGCTAGTTGCAGAGTTGGATTTTGTGATGTGGCCAGGTTTGGGCTGTCCTTAAATAAGAAATACTTGGGCAGCACTGTTTAGTAGAAAGTCCTGCAGTGGTGGAAGTAGTCTCTGTCTGTATAGTCCGCGTGGTAGCCATTAGCCGGACGTGGCTGTAGAACACTGGAGGTGTGGTTAGTGTGACCAAGAAACTGCTGTTTAATTGCATTGCATTTCAATTAATTTAAATTTAAATGGCCACATGTGCCTAGTGGCTACCATATCAGTGCAGCTCTGGAGGGCTTCCATGTAAACACTGACGAATTTATATATTAGTATTTTATACGTTATATCAGTTATATAGAAGTCACATGTATATGAAATATTTACATATAACTGAGCTGTAATTTATATTTAATGTATATATTATAATATCTATTTGTATTCTAATTTTTCAGGTCAATTGAAATTAATCTTTATGGTATTGAGGAAAAAAAGTGATATCTTAGTCTAAGGCCCTTGGCTTTTTAACTCCCAGAGTATTTTCATGTACATGGAATTTTTTATCTGAAAGTTTTGATTACTCGATCTCTTCTCCCTTTTTTAAGTCAGTTTGTGGATTCACTCCCTGCTCTTTGGGTCAAGAAAGTTGCACAAACAAATTTTAGTGACAGAGCATCTCATAAAGTGCCTGCCACAGGGAGGACATATTAGCAATAGGTATTTGCTGAATGAATGGTAATATGAAAGTGATTTATAGAAAATATGGTTGGGAGAAGTTAGTTCAGGGGAGACAGTTTCTAGGAGACAGAAGGAGTTCTGGGCTCTGCTTTAGTCTGAGCTAAAGTCCCACTAGTGGAAACAAATCACAGATCAGCAGAAAGGTACATGATTGCAGGATAAACCTGCACTGTAATTTGGGGGTTGAAATGTATTCAGCTCAGTTTCAGACTTCAGAGTAAGTCTTAGTTTCTTAGTTAAATTGAGAAGTGAAATGTGTATCAAAGCCCCCTGAGATAGATCTGTTGCATCATAGTGTCAAAAGACTTGTTGGTTAATTTTCATCCATTTTTATTCAGATTACTGTATGAATATTAATCTCATAAGGGAGCAGAACCAGTTTGACTTTAAGAAACACCAGCTGATGATTTTGTGTGTGTGGTGCTAAGTTAGTACTGGGTTATAAGAAATTTGAGTCCCATTTCAAAAATAATTTGATATTTATTCCTTTTAGACCCTAAAGGTAGGTAAAATTGCTGATCGAAGCATTCAGAGGCTCAGATTGAATCTGAGTACTTTTTTCAGCTCTCAAAATAAACCCTAATGAAGGTTCACTGATTTTTGCAAGCACATTAACACTTATTTCAATGGTTTTCCTTCTAAATGTTGTTTACTTTTTATGGTGTCCCTTGTCATCCTAGGATGAGAAAATGTCAGAATCTACAATGGATGCCTTCCAAAGCCTACCTTCAGAAGCAAGCAAAAGGTAGCGTTGTCTGAAGATCTTCCCCAAATGCTTCCTGCTCTAATGCCAGAGTCATGTACATCTGGTGTAAATAGAATGCCAGTTTCTCGTTCGTTCGTTTGACTGCTCTTCCCAGCAAGTTGGTGGTGGTCGAAGCTGGGTGGCAGTTACGTGAGGGTTCATTTTACTAGTCCCTTTACTTTGAAATGTTCCATAATCAAAAAAATTTTTAAATTCCTGGAACAATTCCAGTCCATTCCGGTTCTGAGAGTGACACAAATACCTCGGTCTCACCTGATCAGTTCTCTCCTTCCAGTGTCGACTCAGCTGTAGGGCACTATGAACATGATTGTACTACATCCCTCTGCTTCTGTCTTAAAAAGAGTTTTTTTCACTTACTACAGATAAATCATCTTGGTTTTTTCCCCCCAGCTGTGAAAAAGAAAGAGAAAAAGTCTAAAACCAGCGAAAAGAAAGAGAGCAAGGAGAGCAGCGTTGGGAAGAGCGTGGTGGACTCTGGGCAGAAGCCTGCCCCGTCAGCAAGAGAGGACCCTACCCCCAAGAAAAGCAATAGCGAACCTCCGCCTCGAAAGCCCGTCGAGGAGAAGAGCGAGGAAGGGAACGTCCCTGCCCCAGTTCCTGAATCCAAACAAGTTACCACGCCAGCTTCCAGGAAGTCCAGCAAGCAGGCCTCCCAGCCAGTGCCAGTCACCCCTCCACAGCCATCCAGCACAGCACCACCGAGAAAAGAAGTTCCCAAGACCACTCCTAGTGAGCCCAAGAAAAAGCAGCCTCCACCACCAGAATCAGGTGAGTGAGGAAAGCAAGAAGAAATTGCTGAGCCAGAAATACCAGCAAAGAACACCAGTGTCTTTCTTAAACAGCATTTGGAAACCCAAAATGTATATTTTTGAGCCTTTAGTTAAGGAAAATTAGCTCTCTTTTAAGCTATTTATATAATAATAAAGAAATAGAAGCAAAAAAGCAGTTAAGTTGGAGGTATTATCTTAATTTCCTCTGTAAAGCCTAGAGTTTAAGTCAGTTTTTGTGTTTTCTAATGCCCCTTTCTTCACAGGCCAGTAAGTCCTGAGGTGGTCATTGCTGTTTAGCACGAACTCTGAGTTTAGTAGCATCTGACTGCAATTTATTTTGAATTCTTTAGGTCCAGAGCAAAGCAAGCAGAAAAAAGTGGCTCCTCGCCCAAGTATTCCTGTAAAACAAAAACCAAAAGAAAAGGTGAGGAGAGATTTGTTTCTCAGCCATTGCTCAGGGATGTGTTCCATTCTGCAGGGACATAGTATTATCCTTGACATTTATGTGACTAAGTGAGTGAACCCGCGGATCTGCTTCTCTGTAGATGGTAGTGGACTTCCTTAAAGTGAAAGAACTTCCGGTTAGGCTTTAGCTCATTTTGTTTTTTGTCTTTCCCCTTCTTTGTGGCTTTCCGTGCTTAGGCTAACACCACAGGGCGCTTACTGTGATTGTTCTTTGCCCTGAGCATGCTTTGGTGATACTGGTCTACAGCAGTCACCCTTCCCTATGTCCACTATGTTTATTATGAGGAGAGAGAGGTCTTGAAGAATCTTCTGGCTAGGGGTGCCTGGGTGTCTCAGCCCGTTGATTGTCTGACTCTTGATTTCTGTTCCGGTCATGATCTCAGGGTATCGGGATCAAACAGCATAGAGTTTCCCTCCACATTTCCCTCTGCCCCTCTCCCTATGAGAACATGTGCTTTTTTCTCTCTTTCTCAAATAAACAAATTAAAAAAAAAAAAAAAAAGTTAAAAAAGAAAGATTCTTCTGGCTCATTCTGCCGTCTCTCTATGCCCCCGTAATGGTGTGGTGAGCATCCTTGCTAGTGCACCAGCAATGCGAAAGAGATGCAGATACCAGGGTCTTAAGAAGCCTTGCTCCAAGGTCATTGTCTGGCTTCTAACTGATAAAGCATGGTTACCCTGACGAGTTGAAATCACTGATGGTCACAGAGCTGCGAACACTGCTATGACCATCCGTTTTAGCAAGAGTGGAATGATCAGCCCCAGGTTCGATGTGCAGCCCAAAGATCTAGAAAAATGATTGAGAAAATGGCAGAATAAACTGCTCCCATGCTGTCTCTTTGGTTTTATTGTGCCAACAACCTCAGCTGGCATCATGGACCACGAAAAAGCAAGACAAGAACCCATAAGAGGGAGAAAGTCCCGGAATTCTTCTAGGGCTATAATGCATACATAAAATGCCTCCATGGAAAAAGGAATCTGAAGGTTAACTCTCTGTGTCTGTGGAATACTTGTGTTGGAAGCGTGGTTTCCAGAGCTCTTAATTAGATTGGTTGTTTGCATTATTACCTGTTGCAAAAGTGTGGGCAAGTGGGATGTGGTTTTGTTCTTTATCCATCTTCTGTCTCTATAGGAAAAGCCACCTCCAGTCAGTAAGCAGGAGAACATAGGCACTTTGAACATCCTCAGCACTCTCTCCAATGGCAATAGTTCGAAGCAAAAGATCCCAGCCGATGGAGTCCACAGGATCAGAGTGGACTTTAAGGTAAAAGTGTTTTGTGACCATGTAGCATGTGGAGCGTGATGGGCTTCAAATCAGAAAAATGGTGTTATCCAGGGTATTGATGAAAGAGGGGGAGTTCAGCACCCCGTCAGGGGTGAGAGCTCCCCGTTGGCAGGTGGGTTCAGGTGTGAGAGAGCTCTGGTCCGTGTTGTGAGGTCACCATTTACGAGCAGACAAATGAACGCTGGCACCAGCCTGAGCGAAAAAGTGCATTTGGATGAGAACAGCGTCTGAGGAAATAATTCTTTCATGTGAGAATTCTCCGACCATGATGATTGCTTGAATCAGCAAAGCTCTAAGGAAAAGTCACTCCTGGGGTATCTTTGCATTCTCGTTAACATGAATTAAACCAATAGGTGAGCATTTTAACAGTTAGTGTCTGAAACGAGCAGTTTTTAAAGCAGCAGTTAACTCTTGAACCCACTGAAATGAAGTCTTCTTGCCACTCTGGTGTCACTCGGAATTGATGTTTGCTGGCCTTGTTCTCGATCCAAAGCTGTGTCTCCAGAACACTTGCATAAACGATCTGTCTCTCTCTCCACAGGAGGATTGTGAAGCAGAAAATGTGTGGGAGATGGGAGGCTTAGGAATCTTGACCTCTGTCCCTATAACACCCAGAGTGGTTTGCTTTCTCTGTGCCAGCAGTGGGCACGTAGAGGTAAGAGGAGCTGCTTCTCAGTACCCCAGACAGTTGAATGGTAGATGATTTTGCTGTGATGAAAGAAATCATTTCTTCTGTCTTGTTGGTATGTAGCAGGTACTATCCTCTCTTTATTTTTGATCTTTTTTTTTTTTTTTTTTTTTTTAAATAATCATTGGGGTGCCTGTGTGGCTCAGTGCTCGGGCATCTGCTCTAGACTCAGGTCATGATCCCCAGGTCCTGGGATCAAACTCCATATCAGGCTCCCTGCTCAGTGGGGAACCTGCCTGTCCATCTCCAGCTCCCCCTGCTTGTGTTCCCCTCTCTCGCTATGTCTCCCTTTGTCATCAATAAATAACATCTTTAAAAAAAATTTTTTTTTAACTAATCGTTATGCCCAGTGTGGGGCTTGAACTTAGAACCCAGAGAGCAAGAGTCGCACTCTCCGCCGACTGAGCCAGCCGGGCACCCCTACTGGCCTCACTTTAATCCAGCTAATGAAATGCTTCAGAAGTTTTTTTATAGATTTCATGAAGGAATCTGCTTCTTAGTAGAGGAGCAGAATTACTGAGTGTAAATGTTTTAATGGTCTCATCTCTTAAATGCACTCTTTTTATTAGAGTTCTGATAGTTCTGCTAAATGTCCAAACATGGCAGAAATTATACAGTGCACTTCTGGAAAAAGAAATAGCTATCTTACATTAACTGTCAAAATCCCCTTGTCTATAAAGAGCTCTTAAGCAATTAATAAGAAAAAGGAACAACGCCCAGTAAAAATAAATAGGCTGTGGACAGGAATATGTAATTCACAAAATGAGAAATAAAAACATGGTGAGCAGGGGTCATTAAGCCTTCTGATGACCAAAAATTGGACATTAAAGCATGATTAAAAAGATCATGTGAGAAGAGGTGCCAGCTGGCTCATATGGTGGAGATTGTGAGTTTGAGCCCCACATTGGCCATAGAGATTGCTTAAAAAAGTAAAATCTTTAGAGACATTGGGTTGGCACAGTTGATTAAGAGTCTGACTCTTGGTTTCAACTCAGGTCATGATCTCAGGGTTGTGAGATCGAGCTCCCATCAGCCCGAGTCTGCTGGAGATTCTCTCTTTCCCTCTCCTGTCCCACCCCCCCTCAGTAAATAAATTAATAAAATCTTTTTAAAAAAATAATGTGGGGGGAAAAGGATCATGTGGAAATAGGGACTTCCTATTGGTGGAATCTAAGTTAGTTGCAGTCTTTCTTTCTGAGGAAACTGTTCAGAAATACATATTTATCCTTAAAATGAACATACTGTCTAACCCAGCAGTGGCACTCAAGGCATTTATCCTAAGGATATAATTAGAGAAATCAACAGATAGGTATATGCATGCGTAGGTATGTGTGATTATATGTGTGTGTACAATACATACATATATATATGTGATAAACCCTTCTGTATGTATATATGGTACACACAAGGGTTTTTATTTCAGTACTGTTCATGATGATAATAAATAGGAGACAACCTAAAGTTTGTCAGTAAGGGGTGGGAGTCTTTAATCATAGGATATGCATATAAGAGTAAAGATAATAATAATAATAATAATATAGATGGATAGTGACATGTCCATGATACATCACTGAGTTAAAAGAGCAGGTTACAAAGTAGTATATGTAAAGCGTGATCCCATTTTGGATTTTGGACATTTTTTTAAAAGTGTATATGCAGAAAGAATGGAAGGATTTACACCAAAATCTTGAAAATGTGATTGGATTAGGAGTTCCTTGTTTTCTCTTTCTTTTTCTTTTTTCTTTTTTTTTTTTTTTTAAGATTTTATTTATTTATTTGACAGACAGAAATCACAAGTAGACAGAGAGGCAGGCAGAGAGAGAGGAGGAAGCAGGCTCCCCGCTGAGCAGAGAGCCCGATGCGGGACTCGATCCCAGGACGCTGGGATCATGACCTGAGCCGAAGGCAGCGGCTTAACCCACTGAGCCACCCAGGCGCCCCTCTCTTTATTTTTCTTTATCCTTTCGAGTCTTTTGCAGTGAGTATTTGCAACCTCTGCAATGAAGAAGTAAAAGCACGATTTTAAATCAGAAGCAGTAGCTTGTCACTCATACAGTCCTCACTTCCGGAATACCTCCCTAGCTTGTTACTTTATCACATGTGTTTTAAGGTCATGAAGAAATCCCAAGATGAGATTATCATGTACGTATTGAGCAATCAGGCAGACTCACTAGCTAAGAGATTCAGTCCTGCCCACTTGCTATGTTAAATTGTATGCTAGTAAAATATAACATATAGTATATTTATTATATTTTATATATATAGTATAATATAATACCATTATAAATTATGATATTCAATCATTAAGCAAATATTTTAGTGCCTACTATGAACAATAACATTGTTCCAGGTGGTGGGGCTGCTTTAGATAATATTGACATTAAGAATATTCAGTTCACAAATGTCAGGGCTTTACGGTATCTCTTTTGCTCATAATCTTAATGCTTTCCCTCCACACATATGCTGCCCACAGGAATAACTTGTAGCTCCAGTCCTTCAACTTCTGTGATAAAACGGGTTTTTTTCTTTCAGAGTATAATTGCTTTAATTTAAATTGTGTAGTTGTGCACAGCAACCGCATGGGATTCCTAAAAACTGAGCTAGAGATTGACTAGCTCACTGCCTGCAGCATACTCCTGCTAAAGTGTAACCAGTGTTTGATGAATTCTGATATTTGAGGTTTGTTTGTTGGTTTTAAGATTGATTGATTGATTGATTGATTGATTTTGCGGGGGTGTGGGGCACACAGTGGGGACAGGCAGAGGGAGAGGGAGACTCTGAAGCAGAGTCGCGGAGTGCAGAGCCTGATGCCGGCTCCAACTCCAGCCCAGGACCATGAGATCACAGCCTGAGCCCAAACTGAGTTGAGTGCTAATCCAACTGCGCCACCTACAGATCCCTAGACATTAGAATTTTTAAAAACTTTCTATGCTGACGTTATTTCAGATTGGCAGAAAAGTTACAAGAGTAGTACAAAGAATTCCCATATACCCTTCACCCACATTTCCCAAATGTTCATATGTTTATTTGCTTTATTCTTTTGTGTGTCTGTATTTTACAAAGTGAGAAATAAAATATGTACATACATTTTATATATATAACACATTTTTTTCTAAAAATTGGGAAGTTGTAGAACTGTCCTTTTACATCTAAATATTTTACTATGTATTTTGTAAAACCATGGGCATTCTCTCATATCATCACGGTATAGCTGTCAAAGTGTGGAAATTAACAGTTACTGTTATCTAATATATAAACCTTATTTAGCTTTGACCTGTTGTCCCAATAATTCTGCTATGGCAAAAGAAAAGTCTGGGTCATCCTCATTTAAATTTTTAAAAACTCCTTAACATGAAAATAACATTTCTACAATTAGAGATGGAAAGGACAAACGAGAGCTTGCAACTGTCTTTAGTATCTTGTAGGAAGCCTTTAACCCTCCCTCTTTCCCCCTTCCGATAGCTCTTGCTTGTACCTCACCTTCGGCACTTGGTGCATTCTGGTAAATCTGGGATTACATTTATTTTGTTACTTTTAAAATTCTACCATTATTACTTTAGGCCCCTGCATCTCCTGCAGTGCCTAATCTTGTGCTTTTTTTTCATAGTCATTGCTAAATGATTATGTGTTAAATTAAAAACACACACCGCCCCCATTGGACTCCTAAAGCCTGAAGTCTGTAAATAGCATTTGGTTGATGTCTCTACATGTTATTTGACAACTTCTATATTCCGGTCTTATCCTAGTTTGTGTATTGCCAAGTCTGTTGTGAGCCCTTCCACAAGTTTTGTTTAGAGGAGAACGAGCGCCCCCTGGAGGACCAGCTGGAGAACTGGTGTTGTCGCCGCTGCAAGTTCTGTCATGTTTGTGGAAGGCAGCATCAGGCTACCAAGGTATAAAACTAAGTAACAGAACTTTTTAGAGCATTACTCTCTATCTCTGTTTTTGCCTTTTGGTTTAGGGTTTTGTATCTATATTTTTCCTCCACTGACAGTCTGTTCTGACTATTTAATTGGGTATAGTTCATTGCCTATTTTTATGTTTTAATTTAGGGAATATAGGAGAAAATGTGGCATTAGATTAAAATCCCCCCCAAAACTGCAGTCTGCCTGATAAGAATATTCATTTGGGTGCCTTTGGCAGGACACAAGTCCCACTGCTTTCTTTGAGAGTAAAATAATTTAGGAGACAATGTAAATTGTTCTAGTGACGTGCGATACTTACTTGAAGGTGAATATGAAATGGACACTAAATGCTCATCTGTGTGTGTGTGTGATAACCACTTTCTTGCCTTCATATTTCCTTCCTTTTTTTTTTTATTGGCATATAGCAGACGTATAATATGTGAGTTTTAGGTGTGCGACTCAGTGCTCACCATGAGATGCACAACTGTCACACATTATGACAGTTTCGTGGACTGTATTCCCTCGTCTGTACTTCTCATCTCTGCGACTTAGTTACTTCATAACTGGAAGGGTGTACCTCTTCATCCCTTGCCTTTGTGTTCCCTACAGCAGCTGCTGGAGTGTAATAAGTGCCGAAACAGCTATCACCCTGAGTGCCTGGGACCAAACTACCCCACCAAGCCCACCAAGAAAAAGAAAGTTTGGGTGAGTACCCATATGACGCTGTTGGAGAGAGAACTGACGTTGGGGCTCTTGGGCTTGTAACGGGGATCCCCTTGCTGGAGTATGTCCCTGTGACCGTTTTTCGGTCTCATTATTAGGAAGAGCCAACCCAGGAAAGAGGTCAACTTGAGAAACGGATTGCGTATGAGGTCTCTTTAAATGAGATGAGCTCTTAAAAATAGGGAATTCCCTTTGAATTTTTTTTCCTTTTCCAGATCTGCACCAAGTGTGTGCGCTGCAAGAGCTGTGGATCCACAACTCCAGGCAAAGGGTGGGATGCACAGTGGTCTCACGATTTCTCACTGTGCCACGACTGTGCCAAACTCTTTGCTAAAGGTACTTTAAAAAAGCCAGTTTTGTCAACTTGTAGAAGTTGTTATTTGGTGTTTTGAAGGAGAACTGGAGACCCCAGTGCAAGGAAGTAAAAAGTTTTATCTGTCTTGTCAGGGACACCATCTAGACCCATTTACTAAGTTCCTGATCTTGCTCTTTACAGCGGAGTATTACAGCAACTAGAAATGCTTTGTTAACTTATATGGGAAGAATTAAGGGGACTTTTTGTAATAACTAACCACAGAAGAAATGCTCTAAGCTAGTATTTCCCAGTGTGAGGTATAGACATTTGATTGTTCCAGAAATGATTTTAGTAGTTACGCTAGAAAAATTTAACCTAATAACTCATTTTACTGACTTATGATAATAATGATACAGAGTTTACTATTGAATGTATTTTAAAGTAATCTATTAAGTAAAGAATAACAGAGGGGGAGTACCTGGGTGACTCTGTTTGTTGGGTAAGCATCTGCCTATGGCTGAGGTCATGATCTCAGGGTACTGGGATAGAGTCCCATGTTAGGCTCCCCATCCAGTGGAAAGCCTGCTTCTGCCTCCTGCTGCTCCCCTGCTTGTGCTCATTCTCTCTGTCAAATAAATAAATAAATAAATAAATAAATAAAGCTTGGAAAAAAAAAGAGTAGTGGGAGTGCATGGATAAAGCAAATTGATGAAAGCTATCATTTGTGTTGAATTTTAGGAACTGCTGCTCTGAGCTCTAACTTAAACCACTAAGAATAAGGAGAGACTGTAAATTAACTGCTTTTTTAACCCCACCTCTTCACCTCTTTTTGAAAATACAAACCTTTCTTTGGAATGTGTCAGAGAGAACATTCTCTCATTCTTTTTCTCCTGTGTTCTTTGTAAACTCTACCTCGTGACCTTCAAAAATGAGTCTCAATAAAATCAGTGGCATGTTCTAAGAGCTCAGGAAAACCTGGATACTTGACAGATGTGTGAGCGTTGCATAGTAGGTCCCTGCTGGCACCTGTGAGCAGCTGCAGAGGAGAGCTGGCACACGAAGCTAGGGCCTGGGAGGCACTGGTGTGTAAGCCAGAGCACTGCTGAAAAGTGTGCTTTGCTTTCAGGGAACTTCTGCCCTCTCTGTGATAAGTGTTATGATGACGATGACTACGAGAGTAAGATGATGCAGTGTGGAAAGTGTGATCGCTGGGTCCATTCCAAATGTGAGAATCTTTCAGGTACAGAAGGTTGGAGTCTTTTTATTACAGTTTCTTCTTGCTTGGTACATTTATAGCCCCCAAAGTAATTTGTAAACATAAAGTTATGGCCATGTTGTTGCTTGAAGTCTTCTGAAATTTCCACCTCTATAAGCACTTTCTTGTCAAGCTGTGCTCATTTATCATGAACGTATCCCTTTAAAGTATGTATTTGCTGTGTTTTGTGGGTACCTTAACCTGTTGGTTATCCTGGGCAAGCGTTAATAGTGTCCCTTCCGAGATCAATATGTGCTGGGTTCCTAGGGGACGTTAAGAGTCCTGCTGCCGGGGGCGCCTGGGTGGCTCAGTGGGTTAAGGCCTCTGCCTTCGGCTCAGGTCATGATCCCAGGGTCCTGGGATCGAGCCCCGCATCAGGCTGTCTGCTCCATGGAGAGCCTGCTTCCTCCTCTCTCAATCTCTGCCTGCCTCTCTGCCTACTTGTGATCTCTGTCTGTCAAATAAATAAATAAAATCTTAAAAAAAAAAAAAAAAAGAGTCCTGCTGCCGTCCCCAGGGTACAGCTTTGTATTAAGTTCAGGGGAGTAGTGTCCTCTTCTCCCTCTCTACCACCCTTCAGAGCACCTCAGCATTGTGGGTTTTTGTTTTTCTAGATGAGATGTATGAGATTTTGTCTAACCTGCCAGAAAGTGTGGCCTATACCTGTGTGAACTGCACCGAGCGGCACCCTGCAGAGTGGCGGCTGGCCCTGGAGAAGGAGCTGCAGATCTCTCTGAAGCAGGTTCTGACAGCTCTGCTCAACTCTCGGACCACCAGTCACTTGCTTCGCTACCGACAGGTCGGCCCTGGGAGTTCATTCTTGGGCGGGTTCAGCCAGCGAGGGGGCGTTCGTTTGCTCCATTCTTCATTTACTTTTATAAACTTACTTGCTTTGGCTTTCAGCCATTAAGAAAATCTTTAGGGGGAGGGCACCTGGGTGGCTCAGTGGGTTAAGCCTCTGCCTTTGGCTCAGGTCATGATCTTGAAGTCCTGGGATCGGATCAAGCCCCGCATTGGGCTCTCTGCTTCCCCCTCTCTCTCTCTGCCTACTTGTGATCTCTGTCAAATAAATTTAAAAATCTGGGGCACGGGGCACCTGGGTGGCTCAGTGGGTTAAAGCCTCTGCCTTCGGCTTGGGTCATGATCTCAGGGTCTTGGGATCAGGCCCCACATTGGGCTCCCTTCAGCAGGGAACCTGCTTCCTCCTCTCTTTCTGCCTGCCTCACTGCCTACTTGTGATCCGTGTCTGTCAAATAAATAAATAAAATCTTTTAAAAAAAAAGAAAGAAAGAAAGAAAACCTTTAGTACTGAGTAGGACGTTCTCTGGGGATTTTCTTTGCTATTACTAATAAGAAATGTGTATTTTATACTCTGAGGGCTCTGGGGGGACAGCAATGAAAGGCTTCAGTGAAGAATAACCTGATCAGAGTTGCTTTTTAGAAAAAAAAAAAAAGATTCTGACTGGAGAGGGAGGAAGGATTGGCGAGGACGGAGGCTAGAGGCAGGAACGGTGGTCAGAAAGCAGTTAGAGTAATCTGGATGAGAGGGAGAGTGGTGGCCTACTCTGACAGTCATGGACTATCACTCTGGGAAATCCTGAGGGCTCCTCAGGGCAGAATTTGTAAACCACTAGTTTTCATCCATTGAAGTTGTGAACTGTACGTCTATGGAGTAGTCATTGGAAATACAAGGTAAAATGTTGGAAAAAATGCACGGATAACTTGAACTCAGAGCTAGGCTGCTGCTTTATCTCCTCATAGAGCTCCATTGTTTGAATAGGAAAGTTTGCCATCTCTGTCTCCCTCAGAAGGAACTGGACAGTTTCTATGTCTTCATACTCCATTTGGAAGTTCTAAGTTTATATGGTCAAATGATTACAGAACGGGCTCATTCTAACGCCCTTTTTCTGTTATTTAAAAAATCTGTGCTTATTTTCATGTTCTTCAAGTTTTATAATATGTATCATTCAGTACCATCTTTATTAATTTGAATAGAATTTTCACCAATGCCTCATTTTCAGTGTTACATAAAAGAAACCTGTCTTTCCTGGCAACAGGCTGCTAAGCCTCCAGACTTAAATCCTGAGACGGAGGAGAGTATACCTTCCCGCAGCTCCCCAGAAGGACCAGACCCACCAGTGCTTACTGAGGTCAGCAAACAGGAAGATCAGCAGCCCTTAGATCTGGAAGGAGTCAAGAGGAAAATGGACCAAGGGAACTACACATCTGTGGTATGTCTCTACCAACATTTCAAATGCCGGTTTAACTCCTTTGGGTCTTTGGGGGACGAGGCTGGGAGTAAGCACCAAGAGATGGTGTGTATTATATTTAGAAATGTCGTGTGGATTTAAATACCTAAAAATATATGAGTTCTTTCAGCTCTGTGTTTCAGAAGATGGGAAGGTAGTGTCTCAAAAGATTATTTTTTAATTTGGCTGTCATCTGAGTTCTCTGAATATCATTTTTTATTAAAACTGTTTATGGAGGGGTGCCTGGGTGGCTCATTCGATTAAGCCTTTGGCTTGGGTCATGATCCCAGGGTCCAAGGATCGAGCCCCACATTGGGCTCCCTGCTCAGCAGGGAGCCTGCTTCTCCCTCTCCCTCTGCACCCCTGCTCCTGCTCTCTTATATCAAATAAGTAAATAAATAAAAATCTTTAAAAAAAAAAAAACTGTTCATGGAAAGATGCTAATGTGAAGTTACTTGGTTTGCCTCTCTCAAAATCATGTCTAAATATTGTATTTTTCTATATAAGATACGCATTTATAAAAGGTATGTTTTAAAGTTATGGTTTTAAGAATGTATGGGAATGATTATCTGTTATCTCATGATCCATATTTGCTGTTCAGTTGTTTATTTTAACCCAAATAAATAAATAAATAAAAAGTTATGGCCCTCTTTGGGTTACTTACTGTGATAGAACCAGTTTATTTGCATGCTTGCCTTATTAGCCTGGCTTCTCTTGACTGCTCCAAGTTAATTGTGAACTGACTTATAGAGACCTCTGCTAAAGAGACATTATACTGCATTAAAATAGGGTGTCCATTTTCTGTTGGCTCTCTGGGCTGGGTGATTTAGGAGGGAAGAGGAAGTGGTTTTGAGAACACACTGTTTTATGAATAATTAATACTTTGTTTTCGTATACAGTTGGAGTTCAGTGATGATATCGTGAAGATCATTCAAGCAGCCATTAATTCAGATGGAGGGCAGCCAGAGATTAAAAAAGCCAACAGCATGGTCAAGTCCTTCTTTATTCGGGTGAATGATATTAATAGTTCATGTTTTTAATGCTTATCTATGGGTAATTACTCCACGAACAGAATGGATTTGTTCTCTTCTCCATTTTGTTTTGCTCTATGTGTAAAACATCTTTTGGTTTAACTCATTCCTCTGATTCTTTGGGAGGAAGTTGGTGAGGTCACCAGAGTGGGTGGATCTTTCCCTTGGTGGCCTGAAATCATCCTCGTATTGACTTAGAAGCTGGTGTGAAGTCGTTGGTTTTCTGTGGTTTCCTAATGAATGTTCACATGCTTACATTTTGTTTGTTTGCTTTTTTGTTAGCAAATGGAGCGTGTTTTTCCATGGTTCAGTGTCAAAAAGTCTAGGTTTTGGGAGCCAAATAAAGTATCAAGCAAGTAAGTAAATTCAGGATTACTTTTTTTTTCCACCTTATCAGCTAGAAATCAGAGTTCTAGATTAAGGTTTCTTTAGACTAGGTTTTAAGATTAAAAATTAGTCTGTTGAAATGCCTTTTCAGTGCTGATTTAGAGCTAATACTTAATGGTTATTATAATCTATCACCCCTCTTTTTTCTTTATTATATTTTTTGCAGCTTGGCTTAACTTGGGGCATAGGTACAATACACGTGCTTCTATGTGTAGCTCGGTATTCAGACTTGTAATAGTTGGGCTCTGTATTACTCAGTTCAAATTGTGCTTACTATTGCTCTTGATTCTCCATATTTAACCTTAAGTTTTTATTCCAATAAATCCTTTTGATTCTTTGGGAAAGTTATCACTTGCTTCTGGAAGTTTAACCAAGAGTCATATATCAAGAATATGTTTTTTTAAAAAAATAAAGCCCTGTATATTTAAAGAGTTTTCAGATTCTGTGGCTTGTCCTTATATTCTGTGAATGGCTTATGCATGGGGCTGTGACCTGATGATATCAAGAATTTGATTATTTTGTATAGTTCCAGGTATATCATAGGAGTTCAATAAATGCTTGTTGAATCAATTATTTTCAGCAGTGGGATGTTACCAAACGCAGTGCTTCCACCTTCACTTGACCATAATTATGCTCAGTGGCAGGAGCGAGAGGAAAACAGCCACACTGAGCAGCCTCCTCTAATGAAGAAAATCATTCCAGCTCCCAAACCTAAAGGGCCTGGGGAACCAGACTCTCCAACTCCTCTCCATCCTCCTACACCACCAATTCTGAGTAAGGCACCAAATGAGTCATTATCCACTTCTCTCTAGATGCAGCTGATTAACTCTGTAAACGTAAATTTAATGTACTTGCATGTTGGAAAGACATTTTCAGGTCCATCCTTAAATGTAATAAAATCATTATTTTTGCCTAGCTTGGCCTGGTAACAAGAAATCGACATAAATACTCTTAACAGATGGTGAGATAGCATAACTTTGAACAGTTTTTGAAGGTGTTTATTTTATAAGCCACAGCCTATTTAAGCCAAATTGGTTTTTTCTTCCTGAAAATCAGACCTAGTATTGCCGCTTTTAACTGGATGTATTTTGGGTTCCAAGGTACTGATAGGAGTCGAGAAGATAGTCCAGAACTGAACCCACCCCCAGGCATAGAAGATAATAGACAATGTGCATTGTGTTTGACGTATGGTGATGACAGTGCTAATGTAAGTACCTTGGCGAATGGGGTCCTACGTAGCAGATGTTCCTGTGAACTGTTTGGTCCTTTGTGTCTTAATTCGATGACTGGGTGCCATTTATTTAATGAATGTTTGTCACCTAGCTTATAGCACTTGTGGTCTTTTTTCTATAACTGATTAAGTTGATTTAAAAGATGTTTTGCAGGGGCGCCTGGGTGGCTCAGTGGGTTAAGCCGCTGCCTTCGGCTCAGGTCATGATCTCAGAGTCCTGGGATCGAGTCCCGCATCGGGCTCTCTGCTCAGCGGAGAGCCTGCTTCTCTCTCTCTCTCTCTGCCTGCCTCTCCATCTACTTGTGATTTCTCTCTGTAAAATAAATAAAAAAAATCTTTAAAAAAAAAAAAAAAAAAAGATGTTTTGCATTGGGGCACCTGGGTGGCTCAGTTGGTTAAGCATCCAACTCTTGATACCAGCTCTGGTCTTAATCTCTGGGTGGTGAGTTTAAGCCCACATTGGGCTCCACACTGGGCGTGAAGACCACTTAAAATTTAAAAAAAGAAAAAAAAAAAAGATGAGTTGCCTTAAATTAACCTATTGATGTCTGGTAGTTTCTACAGGAGACTTCTCAAAAAGATTTTGTGAAAGTCAGTAAAGTATGTAAGTTTGTGTATGAAAGGCTTTGTTTAAGGTAGGCAGGCAGAATGGTTAAGATCCCCAGTTCTGGCGGCTGCCTGATTAATTTCTGTGCTCTCTGAGGAGTAAAGGAAATAATGCTTATGAAGCTTTATTTAGTACTGGACACATAGTAAGCGCATAATAAAAAGGTTATTTGTTTATTTATTTATTTATTTGACACAGAGAGAGATATCACAGGTAGGCAGAGAAAGAGAGGGAAGCAGGCTCCCCGCCGAGCAAAGAGAGCCCAAAGTGGGTGTTTATCCCAGGACCCTGAGATCATGACCCGATCTGAAGGCAGAGGCTTAACCCACTGAGCCACCCAGGTGCCCAAAAAAGGTTTTTTAATGCAAGTTGAGAGGACTGGCTTTGAAATACGGTTTTGAAGAAATTAGTGCACACTTTCATAAATTTACCACATACTGCTTGTGTTTTGATTCGCTATGTTTATAAAATATTTCCTGCCTATGGATTCTAGAAAGGTGAGAGGTGGAAACAGAAAAACATTGAGAAATGAGTTTTGATTTTTGTGTGCATCCCCAAGTTAAATAATTATTATTGATGTTATCTTGACTGAGGTAAAGCTAATACCAAGGATACCTACTTTGACATTATATTCTTTAAAGAAAAAAGAAATCTCTTGATTTCATAGGATGCTGGCCGTTTGCTTTACATTGGCCAAAATGAGTGGACACATGTAAATTGCGCTTTGTGGTCAGCAGAAGTGTTTGAAGACGATGATGGATCACTAAAGAATGTGCACATGGCTGTGATCAGGGGCAAGCAGCTGGTAAGACCTGGTGTAAATGTTATGGAAAAGATTCCCCTCAGTTTCCAGATGTTCTCTCTGTGGCTTCATGATACTTCACTGAGGTTTTACATTGCCTTCAGAATGGTTAGCCAGCGACAAATGCTGGTGTATACTGTAGGCAAATTGCTACTCTGACCTTTGGGGGTTGGTGCATAAGAAATAGAAGACAGAGTGTTACCTAGTTTGGGAGACAATTTAAATGTGCAAGAAAGGTGTTACTTTATTAAGTGATTTAGACAAAATGATCTTGGAGGTCCCAGTTGAATCACTCTATGGTTCCATAGGAAAAACCCACATAAATACACTCACAGGAAAAGGATGAAGGAAATGATCAGTAGATGCTGAGAATCGTCAGAAAAGGCCATGAAGGAGTAAAATTTTAAAAGCTATACTTTGAAAGAGGGGAGATGAAGAATTATCAGAAAGAAAGAAAGAGAGAGAAACAAAAAGCCCATGTAGATTGTATGGCGAGCACAAACAAGTCTTCTGTGGAGAGGGGAGCCCAGACTGTGACTGTGACAGAATAAGGTGGTGACATTCAGGCTTGCTGAAGGTGATCTTTGAATTGTGAAATAAATTGTAATCTGTTAAGTCTAGTAACTAGAGAACCCTTGTGTTTCTGCCTGGTATAATCTTTCTAGAACTGAATTCTTTTGGATATAGTAGCCTTCTTGTAAGATGATGTTTTTAGAATCAGTCCTCAAAGTTCTATTTTCTATAAATCATTCGTGCATCCTAAAAACAAAACTTTCTGTTTAAGTTCTAAATCAAAGTGTAGTCTTTACATTTAATAGTTTCAGGGCCCCAGGGACAATGGGAGAGAGAGGATTTGTAGACGAGGCTTTAGGGTTCGTATTAGTTCTCTGTAATTCAGCTGATTACCAATAAAAAAATGACTTGTAGGAAACCCAGAATGGGGTAGTTCTACAGAGGAGAAGGAAAGTGGCTTAAAACATCTGAAAGTCTGACTTAGGCCTCTGTTTTCTCTGGATGGTTAGAGATGTGAGTTCTGCCAAAAGCCAGGAGCCACCGTGGGCTGCTGCCTTACATCCTGCACCAGCAACTATCACTTCATGTGTTCTCGCGCCAAGAACTGTGTCTTCCTGGATGATAAGAAAGTGTATTGCCAGCGACATCGGGATCTGATCAAAGGCGAGGTGAGAGCTTTGTTGCTTTTCGAATTCTATAGGAGTTCAGGGAAAATAGGCTGGAAGCAGCAAGATGGTAAGCTTTGCTTCACCTTACTACTCTGTGTTCCTGGAATCGCCTTCTGAGAGATGGCAGTCCTCCCGTGAAACAGCACGGTGATTTTGAGAGGCTTTGCACTTGTCCTTAGAGACAGTCAGTATCACATGGAATGTGTCAAGGAATAGGCTGTCGTTAACAGCTGGGTTTTGTTTTAGGTGGTTCCTGAGAATGGATTTGAAGTTTTTAGAAGAGTGTTTGTGGACTTTGAAGGAATCAGCTTGAGAAGAAAGTTTCTCAATGGCTTGGAGCCGGAGAACATCCACATGATGATTGGTATGACGCAAGGCCCTGGCCGGGCGAAGGCTCGCTCTGTCGCTGGAGCACTTCCTAGTCTTTGGGTATAAAGTGAGCCTTCTCATTACCTCCTCTCACCCGTTCTTCTTTCTTTGATCAGGCTCCATGACAATTGACTGCTTGGGAATCCTGAATGATCTCTCTGACTGTGAAGATAAGCTTTTTCCTATTGGATATCAGTAAGTAGCAGCATGGAGCCAAGACACCAGCCCCCACAGCTGGGGCATCCTGAACAATGAGTAGCTCGTTGAATGGAGAGCTGCTTTTAATCACCACCTAAAATTCACTACTTTTTTGCTACTTTTTGTAGATTGGGACAAAAGTATCCTTTTATGTGCACTAAATCCAGTTATAAAAGGAATGTATTATTGGCATACTTTCAGAATCATTTCCAAATAAAACCTAAATTTAAAAAAAAAACAAAAAAACACAAGGTCAGTCTCTTTTAAGATTCCACTTGAGTTCCATCTATCTGGATTTAAAGGTCCCGATTGTTGTAGTGGATCAAACACCTCAGGCCTCGGTCCTCAAGCTAAAAATATAAACCCCCACAATAATGATCATATTGTCCAGTGAACATTTATCCTCTCTCCTACGTGAAGCAAATGGCTTAAACTTTTAGCGGGCTGACAGTGTAAATTTAAAACTCCCTTTCTGTCTCTCCCATTTTGGAGTCTCATTTTGCTATCTATACACCAGTTTATTTTGCATTCCAATTCTGGCAACACAGTCTGTATGTTGAGCTGGCAGCTCTTTGTATAAACCAGGCTCCGTCAGTATCCAGCAGATCAGAAGCAATTACACTTCCCTTGTCTTGTGGGGCTTTTCTCCCAAAGGGGACACTTCAGGTTTGCTTTTTCCCCCTCTGTGTATACGTTGGGAGCTATGGTAGTCCCTTCCTGAAGGCCAATAACTATATCTGGCAGTAGATGTTAGTATTTTCCTTTCTCTGCATTTTTAGGACATTTTACTATTTTTGTCTCCTGCTTATGCTACAATAAAAAAAGATTTGGTGCTGTTTTTGAGAGGCTAGGAAAAACAAACAACTTCAGAAACCCTGGAACACCCGAGCCAAGGGTCTTATAATAAGAATCAGTGATGTAAAGCTAAATTCTGTAAATCGGGGAGCCAGGAGGAGAAGAGGCTTTGGCAGATGTTCGTCTCTGTTTCTGTCCTGTCACTCACGGGGATTTGTGTGGGTTTGTTTGCCAGGTGTTCCAGGGTTTACTGGAGCACCACTGATGCTCGCAAGCGCTGTGTGTATACGTGCAAGATTGTGGAGTGCCGCCCCCCGGTGGTGGAGCCGGATATCAACAGCACCGTGGAGCACGATGAAAACAGGACCATCGCTCACAGTCCCACGTCTTTTGCAGGTGGGTCTTTAATCAGGTGGGACTCGAATTAGATTTGGGGGAATACTGTGACTGAAGGTGGGGAAAGTCGTCTCTCTGGGAGATCTCATTTGTTTGTATTTCGATCTTTACCTAACAGCTTGCTTTGTGTTGGTTCATTTGATACTTTAATTGGACCTTTTTATTTTTTAAAGTAAGAGTTTTTCTTTCCTACCACAGAAATTTCATCTAAAGAAAGTCAAAACACGGCTGAAATTCTAAGTCCTTCCTCACCAGACCGACCTCACTCTCAAACCTCTGGCTCCTGTTTTTATCACGTCATCTCAAAGGTCCCTAGGATTCGAACACCTAGTTATTCTCCAACACAGAGATCCCCTGGCTGTCGGCCGTTGCCTTCTGCAGGTAAAGGACTTATCTCATTGACTAACTTGCCCCAAAAAGGTCAGCTCAGAGATGAGCTTGTCATTCTTCCAGGCCTTAGTGGCTTTGCTCATTGAAAATCTTAATTTGCAGCTTTCAGTTATAAGCCACTGCCAAGTCATTGAAAACAATGGCTACCACACATTCGTTCTCTCTGTAATAGATTTTATTACTTTTTTCTCTCTTGTTCAGGAAGTCCTACCCCAACCACTCATGAAATAGTCACAGTGGGTGACCCTTTACTCTCCTCTGGACTCCGAAGCATTGGCTCCAGGCGTCACAGCACTTCTTCCTTGTCACCCCAGCGGTCTAAACTCCGAATAATGTCTCCAATGAGAACTGGGGGTACTTACTCCAGGAATAGTGTTTCCTCAGTCTCCACCATCGGGACTGCCACAGATCTTGAGTCAAGTGCCAAAGCAGTTGATCATGTCTTAGGACCACTGAATTCAAATACTAATTTAGGGCAAAACACTCCCACCTCTTCAAATTTGCAAAGGACAGTAGTTACAGTGGGCAGTAAAACCAGCCACTTGGATGGGTCTTCCTCTTCTGAAGTGAAGCATTCCAGCGCTTCAGACCTAGGATCCAAGAGCTGCTCTTTGAAAGGAGAGAAGACCAAAGTGCCAAGTTCCAAGAGCTCAGAGGGGTCTGCCCATACTGGGGCTTATCCCGGCATTCCCAAACTGGCCCCACAGGTTCATAATACAGCACCTGGGGAACTAAACGCTAGCCAGATCGGCACTTTTGCTGAACTCTCTTCAGGGCCGTATTCTTCTAAAGAGGCCCTCTCCTTCCCCCCACTCCATCTGAGAGGGCAGAGGAACGATCGGGACCAACACATAGATTCTAACCAATCGGTAAACCCCCCTCCCAATGAAGATGCGGGAGTTAAAACCTTGAAGCTCTCTGGAGTGAGCAGCAGATCGTCCATCATCAACGAACACATGGGATCTAGTTCCAGAGACCGGAGACAGAAAGGGAAAAAGTCTTGTAAAGAAACTTTCAAAGAAAAACATTCCAGTAAGTCTTTTTTGGAACCGGGTCAGGTGACAACTGGCGAAGAGGGAACCCTAAAGCCGGAGTTCGTGGATGAGGCTTTGACTCCTGAGTTTATGGGGCAACGGCCATGTAATAATGTTTCTTCTGATAAGATTGGAGACAAAGGCCTCTCCATTCCGGGAGTCCCCAAAGCTCCATCCATGCAAGCAGAGGGATCTGCCAAGGAATTACAGACCCCTCGGAAGCGCACAGTCAAAGTGACACTGACACCTCTCAAAATGGAAAGTGAGGGCCAGTCCAAGAATACACTGAAGGAAGGGAGCCCTGTGTCCCCTTTGCAAGTAGAGTCTGCCTCTCCCACAGAACCAGTTGCAGCCTCTGAAAGTCCAGGAGATGGTCCAGTGGCCCAGCCAAGCCCCAATAACACCTCATCCCAGGATCCTCAGAGTAACAACTACCAGAATCTGCCAGTACAGGACAGAAACCTGATGCTTCCAGACGGTCCCAAACCTCAGGAGGATGGCGCTTTCAAGAGGAGATACCCCCGTCGCAGTGCCCGGGCACGCTCCAACATGTTCTTTGGGCTCACCCCGCTGTATGGAGTGAGATCCTACGGTGAAGAAGACATTCCATTCTACAGCAGCTCCACTGGGAAGAAGCGGGGCAAGAGATCAGCTGAAGGACAGGTGGATGGGGCTGACGACCTAAGCACCTCCGACGAAGATGACCTGTACTACTATAATTTCACCAGAACAGTGATTTCCTCAGGTGGAGATGAGCGGCTGGCATCCCATAATTTATTTCGGGAGGAGGAGCAGTGTGACCTACCCAAAATCTCCCAGTTGGATGGCGTCGATGACGGCACAGAGAGCGATACTAGCGTCACGGCCACCACGA
This sequence comes from Mustela nigripes, assembly GCF_022355385.1. Classification (NCBI taxonomy): domain Eukaryota; kingdom Metazoa; phylum Chordata; class Mammalia; order Carnivora; family Mustelidae; genus Mustela; species Mustela nigripes. Next base: position 90,886,678 of record NC_081557.1, on the reverse strand, counting down.
GGAAAAGCAGCCAGATTCCGAAAAGAAATGGGAAAGAAAACGGAACAGAGAACTTAAAGATCGAGCGACCTGAAGATCCCAGTGAGAAAGAACACGTCATTAAGAGTTCCGTTGGCCACAAAAACGAGCCAAAGATGGATAACTGCCACTCCGTAAGCAGAGTTAAAACCCAGGGACAGGATTCCTTGGAGGCTCAGCTCAGCTCACTGGAGTCAAGCCGCCGGGTCCACACAAGCACCCCATCAGACAAGAACCTCCTGGACACCTACAATACTGAGCTCCTGAAGTCAGACTCGGATAACAACAACAGTGACGACTGTGGGAACATCCTGCCCTCGGACATTATGGACTTTGTACTGAAGAACACTCCCTCCATGCAGGCTTTGGGCGAGAGCCCGGAGTCCTCTTCGTCGGAACTCCTGAATCTGGGTGAAGGTTTGGGTCTTGACAGTAATCGAGAAAAGGACATGGGTCTTTTCGAGGTCTTTTCCCAGCAGTTGCCGACAACAGAGCCTGTGGACAGCAGTGTCTCTTCCTCCATCTCGGCAGAGGAGCAGTTTGAGCTGCCTCTGGAGCTGCCGTCCGACCTGTCTGTCCTGACCACCCGGAGTCCCACTGTCCCCAGCCAGAATCCCAGTAGACTGGCTGTGATCTCCGACTCAGGAGAGAAGAGAGTAACCATCACAGAGAAGTCTGTGGCTTCCTCCGAAGGCGACTCGGCACTGCTGAGTCCAGGAGTGGATCCCACGCCCGAAGGCCACATGACTCCCGATCATTTTATCCAAGGACACATGGACGCAGACCACATTTCCAGCCCTCCCTGTGGTTCAGTGGAGCAAGGTCATGGCAACAATCAGGATTTAACTAGAAACAGTAGCACCCCCGGCCTTCAGGTACCTGTTTCCCCTACTGTTCCTATCCAGAACCAGAAATATGTGCCCAATTCTACCGAGAGTCCTGGCCCATCTCAGATTTCTAATGCAGCTGTCCAGACCACTCCACCCCACCTGAAACCAGCCACTGAGAAACTCATTGTGGTTAACCAGAACATGCAGCCACTTTATGTTCTCCAAACTCTTCCAAATGGAGTGACCCAAAAAATCCAATTGACCTCTTCTGTTAGCTCTACACCCAATGTGATGGAGACAAATACTTCAGTCTTGGGGCCCATGGGAAGTGGTCTCACCCTAGCCACGGGACTAAATCCAAGCTTGCCAACTTCTCCATCTCTGTTCCCTCCTGCTAGCAAAGGATTGCTCCCCATGCCTCATCACCAGCACTTACATTCCTTCCCTGCAGCTGCTCAAAGTAGTTTCCCACCTAACATCAGCAGTCCTCCTTCAGGCCTACTTATTGGGGTTCAGCCTCCTCCAGATCCCCAACTTTTGGTTTCAGAAGCCAGCCAGAGGACAGACCTCAGTACCACAGTAGCCACTCCATCCTCTGGACTCAAGAAAAGACCCATATCTCGTCTACACACCCGAAAGAATAAAAAACTCGCTCCCTCTAGCACCCCTTCAACCATTGCCCCTTCCGATGTGGTCTCTAACATGACCCTGATTAACTTCACACCCTCTCAGCTGCCAAACCACCCCAACCTGTTAGAGCTGGGGTCACTTAATACTTCATCTCACCGAACTGTCCCCAACATCATAAAAAGGTCTAAATCTGGCATCATGTATTTTGAACAGGCACCCCTGTTACCACAGAGTGTGGGCGGCACAGCGGCCGCGGCGGCGGGCGCGTCTACCATAAGCCAGGATACTGGCCACCTCACCGCGGGGCCTGTGTCTGGCCTAGCAGCCGGTTCCTCCGTCTTGAATGTTGTATCCATGCAAACCACAGCAACCCCTACAAGTAGCGCGTCCGTTCCAGGACATGTCGCGTTAGCCAACCCCAGGTTGCTCAGTACCCCGGATATCGGCTCAATAAGCAACCTTTTGATCAAAGCTAGCCAGCAGAGCCTGGGGATGCAGGAGCAGCCTGTGGCCTTGCCGCCAAGTTCAGGAATGTTTCCACAACTGGGCACCTCACAGGCTCCGGCTGCTACAATGACAGCGGCGTCTGGCATCTGCGTGCTCCCCTCTGCTCAGACTGCAGGCATGACAGCTGCTTCGCCTTCTGGAGAAGCGGAAGAACACTATCAGCTTCAGCACGTGAACCAGCTCCTTGCCAGCAAGACTGGGATTCTCCCTTCCCAGCGTGAACTTGATTCCGCACCAGGGACCCAGGGATCTAACTTCAACCAGACAGTAGATGCCCCCAACAGCATGGGGCTGGAGCAGAACAAGGCCCTATCCTCAGCTCTGCAAGCCAGCTCTGCTTCTCCCGGGGGCTCTCCGTCCCCTGGACAGCCGTCAGCCAGCCCCTCAGTGCCGGCTCCCACTAAAACCAAACCAAAAATCAAACGGTTTCCGCTGCCTTTGGACAAAGGGAATGGCAAGAAGCACAAAGTTACCCATTTGCGGACCAGTTCTTCTGAAGCACACATTCCAGACCAAGAAGCCAACACGACGTCCCTGACCTCAGTCACAGGGTGAGAGATTGAAATACTAGCTACCCTGGGTAGGTGGGGGTTGTTTTTGCTCTGAACGAGAGGCTGCTGGCCTGGCAGTTTCCTGGGAAGGACACTCTTCCATCCACGTTGCATTACTTGGGGGTGTTCCGGGTATTGACTTTGATTTTTTTTTTTCCTCCTCACAGTGGTGATTTATAGAGCAAAATTTAGTTTCCTCCGTGGGCAGTTTGTCTCTTGGAGAGAACCACATCTCTAATTACTCTTTGCTCTGATTTTTTTTTTTTTTAAGATTTTATTTATTTATTTGTCAGAGAGAGAGAGTAAGCACAGGCAGACAGAGCGGCAGGCAGAGGGAGAAGCAGGCTCCCTGCTGAGCAAGGAGTCCAATGTGGAACTCGATCCCAGGACGCTTAACCAACTGAGCCACCAAAATCAGGCGTCCCTAAATTTTTTTTTTTTTTTTTTAAGTGGAGGGTGGAGAGGGCCGAGGGAGAGAGAATCCCAAGTAGGCTCCATGCTCAGAGCGGAGCCTAGCATGGGGCTCCATCTCACGACCCTGAGATCATGACCTGAGCAGAAATGAAGAGTAAGAAGAAGCTCAGGCCCCCTTTGCTCTGATGTAAAACAATGGCTTGGCTTTTTCGCTTTGGGGGTTTTGATGTAGCTTTGGGGTTTTTTTTTTGTTTTTTGTTTTTTGTTTTTGCTGAATCTTAGGATACTGAGGGACAATGATTATTCCTGTCTGGAGGGCAAAGCCAGCTGTCATAGATCCTGATGAAGTTCTTTTTAATTAGTGTCGGGGTGTAACATGCCTGGAATATACAAGTGAAGTTTTACATACGTATGCACCCATGTAGCCCCATCGAGATCAGGAGATAAAACATCCCTAGTGTTCCAGAAGGCTCCTCGTGCCTTCTCTTCGACAGAATGCCCTCATAACCACCAGCTAACCTGTTCAGCACAGATTAGTTTTCCCAACTTGTAAATTTATCAGATCCTGATAGAGTCTAGAGTGTTTTTTTTGTTTGTTTGTTTGTTTTCTGACCTCCACCCTTTAATACGTAGTCACTGGTGGTTTTTCTGGAAAAGATGCAATGATTTTCTTCCAGGTCTCAGGGAGCAGAGGCTGAGCCGCAGGACACAGCTAATGTGGAACAGTCATCACAAAAGGAGTGCGGGCAGCCCACAGGGTAAATACAAAGATCGTTTCTCTAAGGTTAAGTCCTCAGTTCTGTCCACCTCATTTAAAACATAATTCTTCCTCATTTGAATTGTTCTTGTTGCCAGAGGGTTTTTTTTTTTAATGGAAGTAATACATACTTGTAACTTTTTTAATGCATAATTACTTAAATAATAAATGGTTCTGTGTTCATCCTGCCTACCCTTCTCCCCTTCTGTTCCCTAGTAATGACGGCTGCTAATAATTTGTTTCCATCCATTCACACATTTTTATACAAATACAGATACACACGGTGTATATATGAATATATATTTATATTCCTTTTTTATATAAAATGAGTAATGCTATACATACTGTTCTGTACTTTTATTTTTTAATTTAAATAGTCCCTTATTGATATGCATTTGGGTTGTTTCCAAGATTTAATTTTCAAAAATGAAAATTGGTGGTGGTTTACTGGCTCCTTAAGCTTGCTTTTGCTTTTGGTTAAATCAGTTAATTTACTTAAGTAACTCCAGAACTGCTTCTAACAAGTGTTCTTTTAATTTTTTCTAACACTGAGGGTATGAGAAAAATTTCAAGGACATAATTTACAAACTCCAAAAGCCCAAACTTAATGCCAATATTTAGGAAAGAATCTCATAGAAGAGCATTTTACGTTACATATCATACAGTAGGGTGGTGTTTATCCAACACGTTATACACAAGACGTCCGATGGTCCGTTTCTGGTAGTTGTTCTGTGTAACTGACGGCGATTGTGGACAGTTTGCATGTTTGAATTGATAGCAGCTGATGTTACATCTTACATTGGGTTTTCTTCTCATTTAGGCAAGTTCTTCCTGAGATTCAAGCAACACAAAATCCAGCAAATGAGCAAGAAAGTACAGGTATGTGGGTGGGTAACAGGTTAGCATTAGAATTTTAAAGTCAAAAGTACTATAAAAATGGCCTACATTGGGCGCCTGGGTGGCTCAGTGGTTAAGCTGCTGCCTTCGGCTCGGGTCATGATCTCAGGGTCCTGGGATCGAGTCCCGCATCGGGCTCTCTGCTCAGCGGGGAGCCTGCTTCCTCCTCTCTATCTCTCTCTGCCTGCCTCTCTGCCTACTTGTGATTTCTCTCTGTCAAATAAATAAATAAAAAAAAATCTAAAAAAAAAAAAAAAATGGCCTACATTATCTACAAATTTTCTAAATTAAAAAATTTAAGCTCCAGGTAAGTTAAGTGATTGGCCAGAGGTGTAGACTAACCCTCAGGGCATCTATTCCCTGGTCTTGCACCCTTCCGCTGTATAGTCTGTGACATCTGTCGATCGTTCTGTTCTGCTTGCTTTAACATCAGTGTGATCTTCATAGCTAGTGGTTACCTGATCTCATCCCTTAGTTGTCGCTGAAGAAAACCACGTATCTGGTCACAACCCCAGGTACAGCTCCATAGCACTTTCTATCTGACTACTGAATATGATCAGTAAAGAACTGGCCACTTCAAGATTAGAGAGCTCTGGATATAGGTTTTGCCTCTTTCCATCAAGGTAACTTCCCAGAAGAGAAGCAAGTGGAGAAAATGCTCAGGAGTAACATTTGGGATATAATCCCCTTCTGCTGATTGGCTGATTCCTTAGGAGGACTGAGGCGCCTCTTTCTGTCAGAACATACGGTTATATGAACTTGGGCTAATTAATTTACCATCTCTCTGCCTCAGGTTTCATACCTTCACGTACACTTTGAAGTGTACATGATAGTAACACCTCACTGGTCCTTGTGAGGTCTATCTGAATTAATTTACAGGAAGTTCCTAGAAAAGTGCCTCATGTATAGTGCTTCATTCGATTAATCATTATTTTTTACCTTTGACCTTATTGAGGGCAATTGCTTATTGAAAAACTATCAAATTGTCATACTAGAAACTACCACAGAGACAGCATGACTTTAGATTTTAAAAAAAAAAAAAATCTAGTTTTAGTCACTTTCTAGCTGTGACCCAGGGCAAATTGTTCCACAGCTTTGAGCCTCGGTTTTGTTTTGTTTTTTGTTTCTTTTTTTAAAAAATTTTATTTATTGACAGAGAGATCACAAGTAAGCAGACAGGCAGGCCAAGAGAGAGGTGGGGAAGCAGGTTCCCTGCTGAGCAGAGAGCCCAATAGGAGGCTCGATCCCAGGACCCTGAGATCATGACATGAGCCGAAGGCAGAGGTCAACCCACAGCCATCCAGGCGCCCTGAGCCTCAGTTTTGTTATCTGTAAATGGGAATAATCATACCAACTGTGGAATGTTGATAGGCTTGGAGAGAATGTATCAGTGCTCAGTAAGTGTTTGCTAATGCAGTCAGTTTGGGCCCTATCTGTCTTCTTCCTCGCAGAACCTAAAACAGTGGAAGAAGAAGAAAGTAACTTCAGCTCTCCACTGATGCTTTGGCTCCAGCAAGAACAGAAGAGGAAGGAAAGCATTGCTGAGAAAAAGCCCAAGAAAGGACTTGTTTTTGAAATTTCAAGTGACGATGGCTTTCAGATCTGTGCAGAAAGTATCGAAGGTGAGTGGATTAAATGAGGTTGGCAGCACCCCGCTGGCTCAGTTGGTGGAGCTTCTGACTCTGGATCTCAAGGTCATGAGCTCGAGCCTCACATTTGATGTAGAGATTATTTAAGTTTAAAAAAAAAAATGGGGCTGTCTTGCCAGTGCAGGCTCTGTCTCAGCCAGAGCCACACTTATTTACATTAGTACCGTTGATGTGGGCGGTTGTGCACTTGGTGTCACAGAAGATACTCGATGACATTACACATCCAGTTCGACGTATAATCTAACTTGTCCTTAAGAAGTTGGAGTTCCTGGAGAAATAGTCCATAACTTAGCAGATTACGTGGGGTATCTTCTCTCTCTGGCCTTGTTTTCTGCCCCCTCTTTGTGGACCTCAAATGCCATTCTCTTTCACTCCTGTGCCTTCACCTGTTTCTTCCCTCTGCCCAGAATGTTCTTTTACCCTCCCTTATCTGGTGAACTCTACCTTGTCCCTCAGGGTTCAGCTTGGAAAGTCTTCCCTGACCTTCTGAGGCAGATAGGCACTCCCATTCCCTCTTTTCTGTTTATTTTAGAATCTTAAATGCTTTTCTTAGAGCTTAAAAATTTGTTTTTATAAATGTTTATTCTTACGTCTTACTAAATAGAGAACGTTCTAGTAAGGTTGGCATTTTATTTTCTTGTTCCTCTTTGTATCCCAAGCATTCAGGTGTTCATTAGCTGTTGAATTTGAAGGAAAGATTCCTAGGGGTCAGTTAGGGTTATCAAACCCAGAAAAAATGGTAGAATAGACGATTCTGTTAAAGGAGTTGATAGAATTTGTGCTAGGAAAAGAGGAATGAGAAAGACTTTCTAAGAAGGGACGTCAGCAAAGTTAGACAGAATTGCATGTGGAGGGTTTAGGAGTGTCCTCAGGTGGGAGAGGACATCGAAATCCTAGTCAGGCAGTAGTGAGAGAGAAAATGGCAAAGGTGGATTGGGCACTGGCTTTGAAAGGGCCTTCAGTGCCGAACCATGAGGCCTTTGAAAATCTGGGGAAGTGGAATAAAGGCAGAATTTCAAGAACCTTAATGTGGTAGCTCCTTTTAAGGTGGACTGAATTGGAGACATGAGGTGGCAAGAGGTCACTAATGAGAGCATAGCTACAGTAGAGAGGTCGGTAATAAAGCCCATTCCCAGCAGGAAAAGGGAGGAACGACTACTCTTCAGGACTGTGTGGATATGGAGAGTGGAGAGAGGAGTCCACAGTGACAGCAGATTCAGGCCTGGTTCACTTTAAAAAAAAAAAGATATGTAAGGGAAGAAAAGACTATGTTGACTGTATGAGTTGCAAATACCACACACTGAGTGTGAAGTGGTCGTCACGAGCCCACCAGACAGTAGGAGATCCTAGAGTCTTAATTTGGAGCTAGAAGTGGATGTTTTCTAGTCACACCCCCTTAGTTTTATGGAATAGAGGTTAGGACTCCCCACAGTCCGGGTTAAATCGTTCACGTTAGTGTTGTCTTGTTTAGGGGCAGGTGAAATAGAAGTGATACCCAACATTCAGGTTTGGGACCCAGACTTCCATCAAGGGATGTGAATACTTGGGGGATCCAGGGCTCATTTTCAGAAGGTGGGACCCTCCTGTCTAAAACTGTTGGATAAGGCACCTTCTCAGCTGCTTTCTTATGCATGGAACTCATTGAAACTAAGAACACAAGTCAAAGCCATTTTAGCAGGGTGTTTTCACCCTGGAGCGATTCTGAGCTCAGTGCTTTTGCTTGTCACTGGTGTTAGAGATATTTGATGGACTATTTTATTTCCTCACAGATGCCTGGAAGTCCTTGACAGATAAAGTCCAGGAAGCTCGGTCAAATGCCCGCCTAAAGCAGCTCTCATTTGCAGGTAACGGCCACAGAGGTCATTTTACCCCTGTCTCCGAGTAGTCTGATAGCTTGTTGGTCTAAAGCTATAGAGTTGATTCTACAAAAGCATCAACCTTTTTTAGAAATAGTTTTTCACAACTTTATTGAGTTATAATTCTTATACAGTTAACCCATTTCAAACATGCAGTTCAGTGGCTTTTAGTCTATTGACAGTTGTACAACCATCACTATTGTATAATCCAGAACATTTTCATCATACCTGCAAGAAACCCCACTCATTAGCAGTCGTGCCTCAACCCCAGTGCCTGGCCACCATTAAACTACTTTGTGTCTCTAGGGATTTATACAGAATCACACAACATAGGGCTTTTTGTGTCTGGATTCTTTAGTGTAATGCTTTCAGGTTTCCTATCTGCTGTAATATTGCATCGGGACTTTATTTATTTATTTTTTCCTAAACAGATTAATTTTTTTTTTTTTTAAGATTTTGTTTATTTATTTGACAGAGATCACAAGTAGGCAGAGAGGCAGGCAGAGAGAGAGGGGAAAGCAGGCTCCCCACTGAGCAGAGAACCTGATGCGGGGCTCGATCCCAGGATCTGGGGATCAAGACTTGAGCAGAAGGCAGAGACTTTAACCCACTGAGCCACCCAGGCGCCCCATCCTAAACATTTTTAACTGTACAGTTCAGTGGTGTTAAATGCATTTACATTGCTGAGCAACCAACCATCCATCCATCCCATAACTCTTTTTTTTCTCTTGTAAAACTGAAACTCAATATTCCCCATTTTCTCCAGCCCCTGGCAACCACCTTTATTCTTTCTGTCTCTATGATTTTGATTACTTTCAGTACCTCATGCAAGTGGAATTATGTAAGTGGACTGGCTCATCTCACTTAGCATAATTTCCTCCAGGTTCATTCATGTTGTAGCATTTTGCAAAATTTCCTTCCTTTTTAAGGCTGAATAATGTCCCATTGTATTATAGGCCACAGTTTGTTTATTGATTGGTCCAGCAGTGGGTACCAGGGTTGCTTCCACATTTTAGCTATTGTGAATAATTCTCCTGTGTGAATGTGAGTGTGGATATCTCTTCAAGACCCTGCTTTCCATTTCTGGGGGAGCAGATACCCAGAAGTAGAATTGCTCAATCATGCAATAATTCCTTTTTTTTTTTTTTTTTTTGTAAATAGTAATTCCATTTTTAGATTTTTGAGAATTGCCATACCGTTTCCCATGGTGGTTGCACCATGTCACATGATGCAGTGCACCCCAGCAGTGCTAAGGGTTCCAATTTCTCCACATCCCCTGCCTTTTTGATAGAAGCTCTCCAAATGGGTGTGAGATGGTATCTCATTATAATTTTAATTTACATTTCCCTAATGATTTATGATGTTGAGTATCTTTCCATGTGCTTACTCATCATTCATAGATCATTTTTGGAAAAATACCTGTTCAGGGCCTTTGCCTGGTTCTTAATCAGGCTTTGTTGTTTTTGTTGTTATGGGTGAGTTTCAGAAGTTCTCTATATATATTCTGGATATTAATCAGAGAGATGAAAAGGACTACCTTTTAACTTTGGATAGTTTTTTTGTTTTTTTTTTTGTTTTTTTAAAGATTGGTAAGGGAGATATTTAGGGGACAAGAAAGTATAATCTGGGGTTTTTTTTTGTTTTGTTTTTGGGTTTTGTTTTGTTTTTTAGATTTTATTTATTTGACAGAGAGAGTGCAAGCAGGAGGAGAAGCAGACTCCCTATTAAGCGGAGATCCCAATGCAGGGCTCGATCCCAGGACCCTGGGATCATGACCTGAGCCAAAGGCAGATGCTTAACCGACTGAGCCACCCAGGCACCCTGAGAAAGGATAGTCATACATGGCCTTTCCCAGTCGTCACTTTGAACTGATTACTGATAATTGGTGTAAAGTCCAGCCACTAGAGTAAGCCAGTGTCCTGAACTCCGTGTTCTCAGCCTCACCCTGAGGAGCCAGCCCTTTGTTTTTGCCAACAGGACAGAAATTTCTTTGATTTATCCATGTCCTTTACTGCCCCATGGAATAGTGGTAAGAAACCATGAGCTCTGGAGTTAGAAAAAACAGTACAAGCTACATTTCTGCCCTTTGTGATCAATATTACATTGACTGCAAGCTAATTGACTTCTCTGAGTCTCAGTCTCCTTATCTAAAAAGAAATATATAGGGGCACCTGGGTGGCTCAGTCATCAAGCGTCTGCCTTAAGCTCCCTGGATCCCAGGGTCCAGGGATCGAGCCTTGCATTGGGCTCCCTGCTTGGTGGGAAGCCTGCTTCACGCTCTCCCACTCCTCCTGCTTGCTTTCCCTCTCTCGCTGTGTCTGTTTGTTAAATAAATAAGTAAAAAAATTTTTTAAATAAATAAAAATAAAAATAAATATATAAATGTGACCTCCAGAATTTGTGCTGAGGATTAATTAAATAATAAACCTGTTGTGTCACCCTATAGGCAAATCAAAAAAAAATTTTTTAAATGAACCTGATGGGTGCCTAGGTGGCTCAGTCAGTTAAACGTCTTCCTTCAGGGGCACCTGGGTGGCTCAGTGGGTTAAAGCCTCTGCCTTCGGCTCAGGTCATGGTCCCAGGGTCCTGGGATCAACCCTTGCATCGGGCTCCCTGCTCAGCAGAGAGTCTGCTTCTCCTTCTTCCCTTCCCCCTTGCTCGTGTGCTCTCTTTCAAATAAGTAAAGTCTTGCCATACTCACTGAGCCAGCCAGGCACCCCGAACATTGCTATTTCTAGTGTCTAAGTGGGCTGGCAGTTGTTGGGATGCCCCATCCCTTTAATGAAAGAAGCCAGTCATTTCAGAAAGCCTGTCATCATCTCTGCCAGCAACTTACATAAATGTATTTTTAGAAAATAAAAAAGAGGGACGCCTGGGTGGCTCAGTTGGTTAAGCGGCTGCCTTCGGCTCAGGTCATGATCCCAGTGTCTTGGGATCGAGTCCCAGATCAGGCTCCTTGCTGAGCAAGAAGCCTGCTTCTCCCCCTGCCTCTGCCTGCCACTCTGTCTGCCTGTGCTCACTCTCTCTCTCTGACAAATAAATAAATGAAATCTTTAAAAATAAATAAATAAATAGAAAATACAAAAGAATTGGAAATGATCGTTAATAGCATGAGACTGAGTAAAACACAGCATCTATCGAGTGAATTTTCCACACATTCACTGTAACAGCACAAAAGAGAGTTCTTTGCTGGGGGTTATTACTAACCATTCTTTTCAATTTTAGTGAGGTACCTATGTGAGTCTGAAGTTACAGAGCCCAGATACCCCATTAACCTATAAATGAAAATGGGATCATGACTGGAGCTCCAGATCCCAAGGTTCAAACCTTGTCACACCAGCTGTGCGACCTTGGGTGTGGTATTTAAATTCTCTGAGCCTCAGTTGACTGACCTGAAAACGAAGCTGGTAATTCTTGACTCACGTGGGCATTGTGACCATGAAATTAAATAATACGTATAGCCTGTCTGTGTACATACAGAACATAGAAAATAGTTCGGTGATGTGGCTGTTTTTCAGTCTACCATGAACATTTTCCATATTGATAGCCCTGTGTCCATGTCACCTTAATGGTTCACTGCCGCTGATTCTTGGCCACACAGTAATGCGGTTCCCCGTGGGCAGCCTCTGGCAGAGTTCTTCTCTCGCCCAGGCATTTCTTTGTACCAGGCCGTTTCCTGTTGGCTGTACGATGGCTACCCTGGTGCCTTCTGTCCCACAGGTGTTAATGGTTTGAGGATGCTGGGGATTCTTCATGATGCAGTTGTGTTCCTGATTGAGCAGCTCTCTGGTGCCAAGCACTGTAGGAATTACAAATTCCGTTTCCACAAACCAGAGGAGGCCAACGAACCCCCCCTGAACCCTCATGGCTCAGCCAGGGCTGAAGTTCACCTGAGGCAAGTTCCGTTCTCTTTCCTAAGCAGCTATGGGTCCCGATTGTATTATCTGATGACACAATCATTTTCCCCACGTCACCTTTGAGATTTCCAGGGTCAAAGCTGTCCTTCGCTGCTTCTGTTCAAAGCCTTTCTATTAAAGCGTGCTTCAATCTTTTGGCTCCAGGAAGTCAGCATTTGACATGTTTAACTTCTTGGCTTCCAAACACCGGCAGCCTCCTGAATACAACCCCAATGATGAGGAAGAAGAGGAGGTACAGCTGAAGTCAGCTCGGTAAGTATTGAGTGGAGGGGGTCGTTAGGAACCCTCTTTGCTTCCCTCTGCTCTGGCTGTTCAGGCCCCCATGCGGTTTCACTTGGATCACAATTTCCCGGGTCACATTTAAAAGAACACTGAACTGTGGTTTGTATTAAAGTAGCAATAGCTGGCTGGCAGAGGAGAGGAGAAATTCAGATAACTATAACATGCAGATTTTATTTTCTTTAACGAAACTAAACTCTGTCAGCTTTGGACGTATCCCTACCACTGTAGTTACCACGGTCAGAAAGGACTGTGTATATTATAGGCCTCATTTTACAAGACATTTATTATTATACTTGGCATCGAACAAAGGGAATACTGTGGTCATATTCTCTAGAAACCTTTGATCTACGACTCAAAACTGATTATTTCCTGAAGAGAATTCATGAGTAATACACCTTGTCTCTTTAGGAGGGCAACTAGTATGGACCTGCCAATGCCCATGCGTTTCCGGCACTTAAAAAAGACTTCCAAGGAGGCAGTTGGTGTCTACAGGTATGGCTAAAATTTCAGAAAGAATTACGGAAATCTAATCGTTTTCCAAAATTAAAGTGGACCAAATCATGGAGTGACCTCCTTCATTCAGTAAGTGAGGTTTTTCTAGCTGCTATTAATGGAACCTGATGTCCTGGGATCCTGCCCCTCCTTGCATTGAACAAGGAATTTAACATAGTAAACATTAAAATGTTGCCACTTCTGGTGGGCTCCTGATTGGAGAAATCTTTTATTCTTAGCCATTTGTTAGAATAAGTAATATACTCAAATCAAGTGGGTCCAGATTTTTTTTTTCCTTTGCTTTCCAAGAGTCTGTTCTTCCTGGGGAACTGATAGGGCAGGAGGTTTATTCACACAGTTTAACCTGATTTGCAAAATCGATGGCTGATCTCTTTTCCATCTTTATGTTCTAGGTCTCCTATCCACGGCCGGGGTCTTTTTTGTAAGAGAAACATCGATGCAGGTGAGATGGTGATTGAGTATGCTGGCAACGTCATCCGCTCCATCCAGACTGACAAGCGAGAGAAGTATTATGACAGCAAGGTGAGTCTCGCTTTCATTTTCCTGGTTCTGACAGTATTTGTACACAGGGGCCAGGAATTAAAAGTATGATCCCCACATCCCAAAAGAAATAGTATATTTTATGAATTCAAGCATACTTTTTTTCCTTTTCCCTTTTTTAAATTTTTTTTATAATGTTTCGACATTTTTTTTTTTTAAGATTTTATTTATTTATTTGACAGACAGAGATCACAAGTAGGCAGAGAGGCAGGCAGAGAGAGAGAGAGGAGGAAGCAGGCTCCCTGCTGAGCAGAGAGCCCGATGTGGGGCTCGATCCCAGGACCCTGGGATCATGACCTGAGCCGAAGGCAGAGGCTTTAACCCACTGAGCCACCCAGGCGCCCCTGTTTCGACATTTTTAAAATTGTTGGGCCCATGAGCAGCTCAGTATCCACCCTAAGGATTAGTATGTAAGGATACTGCTCTTTGAAAGATTTGTCTGAGTGCATCCTAGGATCAGAAGCACCTAATGACGCAGTGTCTTAGGTTTCTCTTTCCTGTGGAGACATTAAGAAACCTCTAGTCGCTGTAATGTAGGAATTTCCTAGGGAAGCATCTTGGAAACTGAGAGAAGTCTGGACGTTTTACTGGAAGAAACTGTTTTCGTCAGCAGCTGTAGGCACCCTCAGAGAAAGGGGGGGAGCTGTCGTCCGGCCTGAGCTGTGCCGAGTGACGAGGTCTCCCTCTCCCCCCCCGCGCAGGGCATCGGCTGCTACATGTTCCGCATCGACGACTCCGAGGTGGTGGACGCCACGATGCACGGAAACGCCGCGCGCTTCATCAACCACTCCTGCGAGCCCAACTGCTACTCGCGGGTCATCAACATCGACGGGCAGAAGCACATCGTCATCTTTGCCATGCGCAAGATCTACCGGGGGGAGGAGCTCACCTACGACTACAAGTTCCCCATCGAGGACGCCAGCAACAAGCTGCCCTGCAACTGCGGCGCCAAGAAGTGCCGGAAGTTCCTCAACTAGAGCCGCTTCCCTCCCCCGGGTCGTAGCGCTGGGATGGGGCGCCCAGAGCCTGTGCCCACAGCTAGGAGATCCAGGATGGAGCGGGTGCCGCTGAGGGGCCTCCGTGACGGCTGTGCTCCCTTACGTCCCGTATTCGCATTACACATGTGATCCTAGTCCTGGAGAGAGAGATGGGGTCTCGAAGACAAGATCCGCACCCGGCTTTGTACCGGGGCCCCTCTGATTGTGTGCTGTTGCAGAGTGGTAAATGGGGTTGCCAGCAGACTTGCCTGGAAGGAGCCTAGAGAGGGTTAGTCATGCGGGGAGATGGGGCCTGAGTGTCTCGTCGGAGAGAAGTTGCCATCGGGGCCTTGGCCTTTCCCCAAGCACTATAGGCGAGGGGTCAGCTGGGGCCATTGATTCAGAGTTGGTTGGACACCTGATAGTTTGCCAGCCGGGCCCAGGCTGTAGCCGTCTGTTGAACAGAGAAGGTCTGGTGATTCTCCCTACTATCCTCCCACTTGAGAGTTCACTTCTGGTTGGGAGACAGGATTCTTAGCACCTTTGGTGTCAAAAGGCAGTCTTGGGGTTGTGCCAATGAATCACCAAACATGGAGCCTGTGGGCTTTAAGTGGGAGTGTTGCCCCCATGAGCCTTATCTCAGCCAATTACCTTTCTTGACAATAGGAGCCGTGTCCCTCTCATTCCTCCCCCGACCCCTCCACTTTCTTCGTTCCCCGTTTCATCCCACTGCTTTCCCGTTCTTTCTGGGTGGTAGAGGGGAGTGACTGCCTGCTCAAGGACACTCCCTGTCAGGCATCATCTATGCCTGTGGAACAACCCCTGAGCCTGTAAGCACGCCCAGGGGGGAAGTGGACAGGAGCCATTGGCCATAACCAGACAGAATACGGAGTTTTCATTAAAGCTCCACAGAGAGTTTTTTAAAGAAATATATGTAGCATGATTTTTTTAGAGGAGGAAAAAGATTATTTAAATAGGATCTGAATCATGCAACAACCAGAGTATCACAACCAGGATGACCCCTGGGTCCCAATCCCAGGACATGGTAACTTTATTTTCCCCTTGTTAAGACATAAGAAGACTTCATTTTTAAATGGTCGGTGTCCAGTTGACGGCAGAACACTAATCAGATTTCAAGGCCCAAAACTTGGGGACTAGACCACCTTGTATCGAGGGACCTCTGCCACCTGCGCAAAATCCATAGGTTAAGTAAATTAAATGACACTACTGCCCTGATTACTCCTTAGGATGTGGTCAAAACAGCATCAAATGTTTCTTCTCTTCCTTTCCCCAAGACGGTGTCCTGAACCTGTTAAATTAAGTCATTGGATTTTACTCTGTTCTGTTTACAGTTTACTATTTAAGGTTTTATAAATGTAAATATATTTTGTATATTTTTCTATGAGAAGCACTTCATAGGGAGAAGCACTTACGACGAGGCTATTTTTTAAACCGCGGTATTATCCTAATTTAAAAGAAGATCGGTTTTTAATAATTTTTTATTTTCATAGGATGAAGTTAGAGAAAAATATTCAGCTGTACACACAAAGTCTGGTTTTTCCTGCCCAACTTCCCCCTGGAAGGTGTACTTTTTGTTGTTTAATGTGTAGCTTGTTTGTGCCCTGTTGACATAAACGTGTCCTGGGTTTGCTCTTTGACAATAAATGGACAAGGAAGGTCACCCTACTCCGCTGGGCCACTCCCCTCCTTCCCGTGTTGAAGCTCCTCAGAAGGCTGTGGTCGTATCCTGGCACAGCAGTGTCCCCTCTCCGTCCCTGCCCTCTTTTCCTCCCTTCTGGGACTAGCTCGGAGCGGCGAGAGCTGTATACTCCATTTCCCTCATCTTGCCCTACTTCCGAGATAGCAACCAAGTTGAATGGCACCCTAACATTTTCCTCACCATCTGCCTCATCGGTCACCTCGTCCCCTTGCCCTCTACCCACCAAGTCCTCATATCTGCAAAGAACCCACGGATCCCCCCGTGCCCTTTCGTGGGGCAGCCCGTTGAAACTGAAGCACAGTCTGACCACTCACGATAACGCAGATTCTTCTCTGCCTCTGTCGGCCACTGGGTTTCAGAGCAGTGCAGTCCAGTAGAGGGCAGGGCGCCCTTTTCTCCCACAAGAAGCCCATTCCTATGGAAGTCTAGCAAAGCAATACGACTCAGCCCTGCGCTCTCTGCCCCAGGACTCATGGCTCTGCTGTGCCTTCCACCCTGGGCTTCCTGTTCTTCCGTGACCTTAAGAACTGTGTCTGGTGGCTTTGCTGGAACATTGTCACTGTTTTTGCTGTCATGCAGGGAGCCCAGCACTGTGGCCAGGATGGCAGAGACTTCCTTGTCATCATGGAGAAGTGCCAGCAGGGGACTGGGGAAAAACACTCTACCCAGACCTCGACTCCCTTCCTCCTTTGCCCGTGAACAAGATACAGTGGCCCTAGGGGTTCCACTAGTATCTGGTTTCCTTTATTATTGCACTGTGTGAGGTTTTTTTGTAAATCCTTTTATTCCTTTTTTTTTTTTTTTTTTTTTTTTTAAGAAAAAAACCTTAAGCTGCATTTGTTACTGAAATGATTAATGCACTGATGGGTCATGAATTCACCTTGAGAAAGACCCAAAGGCCAGTCGGGGTGGGGGAAACTCAGCTAAATAGACCTAGTTACTGCCCTGCTAGGCCATGCTGTACTGTGAGCCCCCTCCTCATTCTCTTTCTACCAATCCCGAACCCTGAGGCCAGGGGAGGGACCCACATCTCTCCTTCTCTTGCCAGCTGCAGATGGTTTGCCTTGCCTTTTCACTCCCTGTCAACCATAGAAATGAGTAATTCCTCTTCTAGCTCAGCCTTGAGTCCATTGCCAAAATTCAGCATACCTGCCAGCAACTTGGGAAATAAACTAAGGTTTCCCTACCAGAGGGAAAGAAGGCAAAACAAAAACAAACCGGCATATCTGTCTCCAAAACACCTGAGTTTGTTTTGAAAGTGACCAAGGGAATCTCCGCACGTAAGTGCAGACCGAGGAACTGTGGTGGGTCATTCCCAGGAATCCCCCAAGGGGCATCCCGAATCCCTAAGGAGTCCCAGCTGCAAGCCTGGTCAGTTCTCCGTGAGCGAGCCAGCTCCTGGAGAGCTTTGCTGCTAGAACCTGTTGTGGCCGCATTTCCTGGTGGCCAGTGACAACTGTGTAGCCAGAATAGCTGCATGGCGCTGACCCTACGGCCGGAACTTGGTCCCTTGGCTCCCTCTGTTACCGTCCACCACCTCCAGCACAGCCCCTCCGGTTTTTAGACCAATCACCAGAATTAAGGGGGAAGCCCTGGCAGCTATACTCTAGAAGTTTTCAACCAGACTCCTTTGCCGGGATACAGTCCGCCACCCCGCTTGCCTCTGTCAGCACCCCCGGCCAATGCAGTGAGCACCATGCAGTTCCCTTGATTTAAAACATACAACATTAAAGAAAAAAAACAAAAAACAAAAAACAAAAAAACAAAAAAAAAGCCAAAAAAACAAAAAAATATCTTTTAATGAATGTATCTTTCTAAAGGACTGACATTCAATCAAATATCTGAAAATACTAAAGGTCAAAACCTTATCAGATGTTAACTCTTAAGTTTGATTTGGGATTTTTTTTTTTTTTTTACTAGAAATCAAGTTTGGGTGTTTCTTTTTTGTTGTTGTTTTTTTTTCTTCTTTTTAAAGGAAAAGCGGGTCATTGCAAAGGGCTGGGTGTAATTTTATGTTTCATTTCCTTCGTTTTAAAGCAATACAAGGTTATTGAGCAGATGGTTTTGTGCCGAATCGTGAATACCAGTCAAGTCTCACACTCTGAAAACTTGCAACTTTTTTGTTTTGGTTTTCAAATAAATATAAATATGATATATATAGGAACTAATATAGTAATGCACCATGTAACAAAGCCTAGTTCAGTCCATGGCTTTTAATTCTCTTAACACTATAGATAAGGATTGTGTTACAGTTGCTAGTCGTGGCAGGAAAACATCAGTCTGGCGCTCCTCGGATCCTCCGAAGTTGGGGGGGGGACCCAAACCGCAAGGGACAGTAACGCGGTCCGTTCCCAGGGTCAGAGAGGAACGCGGAAGTGGTGTCACCCGGATTTTTTCTGCCCATGAATGTTGCCAGTCAGTACCTGTACTCCTTGTTTCTCTATTTTTGGTTATGAATGTTGGGGTTACCACCTGCATTTAGGGGAAAATTGTGTTCTGTGCTTTCCTGGTATCTTGTTCTGAGGTACTCTAGTTCTGTCTTTCAACCAAGAAAATAGACTTGTGGTGTTTCTTTTATTGAACTTTTAACAGTCTCTTTAGTAAATACAGGTAGTTGAATAATTGTTTCAAAAGCTCAACAGATGACAAGCTTCTTTTCTAGAAATAAGACATTTCTTGACAACTTTATCATGTATAACAGATCTTTTGGTTTTTTTCCTTGTGTTCTTCCAAGCTTCTGGTTAGAGAAAAAGAGAAAAAAAAAAGGAAAAAAATGTGTCTAAAGTCCATCAGTGTTAACTCCCTGTGACAGGGATGAAGGAAAATACTTTAATAGTTCAAAAAATAATAATGCTGAAAGCTCTCTACGAAAGACTGAATGTAAAAGTAAAAAGTGTACATAGTTGTAAAAAAAAAAAAAGGAGTTTTTAAACATGTTTATTTTCTATGCACTTTTTTTTATTTAAGTGATAGTTTAATTAATAAACATGTCAAGTTTATTGCTGCACACCATCAAGCTTTCTTTTGGCTTTGGGTGGGGTGGAGAAAGGGGTAGGGCGGGGGGAGCAGCAGGCAGTGGCCTGTGGCCTGATTGCCCAGCACTAGCCACCGCCCTCTCTTTGAAGGTGGAATCATTAAACCACTCTGCCTCGCCTCCCCGGCCCACCCCACAATGACTTTGCCTCACCTGCCGGGCCCACCCCACAAGGACTCTCCTACCAGGGTCTTCTTCCCCTGCTTATCACTGGTTTGTGTTCAAGACCTAATTAATCCTGAATATGAGGAAGGGGTCAGGAGGACAAGCAGCTTCACCTCCCACATATTCCCCCTTTTATTATCCTGTGGGCCATCAAGAGGCCTCCCTGACTGATTTCGTCTAGGAATATGTTAAAGGGAGAACCTGAACACCACCCTCTCTGCTTCACTCCACCTTGAGGCAGAAATTGGATTCATTTACTCTGTTCCATCTAACAGTAGGGTGGGGGTGGGAAGGCAGTTGAGGACTATTCGTAAATATTCTGCCAAGCGAGGGTTGCTAACCCTGAGCCAAATGAGGTTGGGTTTGCACTACAGCCAAGGAATGGAAGACACTCCTCACAGGGGGTGGACCTCAAACAGAACCTCTGCCCTCCAGATAACTGGCCACCAGGCTCAGCCCCAACCCCTTCTTCCTCCCTCCTCTATCCTGATTCACCTTCTGGGATTTGGGAGTTGAGCACCATGGGGACTCCAAATGACCAGGCAGTGTTGCAGGCCATCTTCAACCCGGACACCCCATTTGGAGACCTTACTGGGTTGGACGTGGGAGAGGAGGTGGAGGAGGAAGTAGATGAAGGTGAGTTAGACCTTGGACTACAGCACTCCACACTGGCTGGCCTCAGGGGGGTGGCAGAGGATGGTGGTCCCACAAGGCCGCCCTTGTTCCATAACCCCTGGACGGTGATTGAGGCTGGAGTGCGAAAGGGCTGCTGACCCGTAGTGCACTGGTGGAGGCTTGGCAAGAGTTCCTCTACCAAAAGAAGCAAGTCGTGGTTTGTCTTGTCCTTCAGCCCTCATATCTCTGAGCTTAACCTCACCATTTAACTACCCCCATAATCCAAGCTCAACTGTGCTGGGGGAGAGGGTGGAGAGATGCTCAACTCACATCTTTGTCTTAACAGGGCATTTCACTCCACACAGAATGGAAGGGCAGGGGTGGCTCGGTTGAATAGTTCCGACCTAAGTATAAAGAGCCTAAGCAAACCCAGCCCGGATCTAATCCCTCCACAGAGTGAATCCACTCCCCCACTCCCCGGCCCTTCCTTCAGTCTCTAATGGGACCTTATATCCCCACCAAGAATTTCTGTTTTTGTTTTTGTTTTAAGTAGGCTCCATACCCAACATGGGGCTTGAACTCATGACCCTGAGATCAAGAGTTACATGCTCTACCGCCTGAGCCAGCCAGGTGCCCTTCCCCCACCCCCATCAGGAATGACCCTTGTTTCTAAAGGAGGGAAGCCTAGGTTTTACAGAAACTTCAGTCTGAAAAGCTGAGGGATATGTCGGACATGATTTTCCTGACCCAAGTATGTCTTGGTGGTCTTCCTGTTGGAGGCAGTATAGTAGAACAAAATGGGGCCAGGTTAAGGAGCCAGGGAGACCTGGGTTCAAATCCAAGCTGTGCATTTAGGAGCTGTGTGATCTTGAGTAAGTCATTTAACCATGGGCTGAGTTTGGGCTTCATTGTCTTGGCAAGGAGCCGACCAAAGTCCCTTTCCCAGGTTCCTTTAAAACTTAGTGCTACCTCTCAGCCTTGGTGACCTCAGCTCCCTCTGCCCACAACACTGCGTCCGACTCCTGCTGGGATGGACATCCCAGCCCTGTTGGCTCCAGCTCGGGCCTCAGCTTTCTAAAGCCCAGAGGGTTTTGGCTTCTTGCTCTCCACTGCCTATCTGTCCTTCCTGCCTCCCTCCCCCAACCAGATGGAGT
Source organism: Mustela nigripes (assembly GCF_022355385.1). Taxonomy (NCBI): domain Eukaryota; kingdom Metazoa; phylum Chordata; class Mammalia; order Carnivora; family Mustelidae; genus Mustela; species Mustela nigripes. Next base: position 90,865,652 of record NC_081557.1, on the reverse strand, counting down.
TTTCCCGCGAGCACAGTTGGAGCAGTCCAAGGCCCTGGAGCTGCAGGGGGTGATGGCTGCGGAGGCTGGCGACCTCAGCACAGCCCTGGAGAGGTTTGGCCAAGCCATCAGCCTGCTGCCAGAGAGGGCCTCTGCCTACAACAACCGGGCCCAGGCCCGCCGCCTCCAAGGAGATGTGGCAGGTGAGAGGAGATGGCCCGGGGCTTCTGCAGGGGTCCCTGCAGTCCACAGACCAGAGCAGAAGTCCCTGTGGGGCTGGGAAATCCCTAAACTGTTCTGGAACCTATATTCTTACTTATAAGACACACCTTATGGGCCCTGCTAATCTCTTGGGGCAATTGTGAAAGTCAGAAGAGATTGAATTCCATTTGTTTATTTAACAAACATTTAATGAGAGTTTACTATTGTAAGCAGTGGACAAGGCACTTGAGAACAAGGATACAAGGCAGACTTCTTAGACCAAGCACAACGTGCAAGGCATCCAGCACTTTCCACATGAGCTATAGTAACTCAGTTGATTATCACTTCAACCCCAAAGGGTGTGTCCTGTTGTAACCTCCATTTTACAAAGAAACTGGAGCAGAGCTGGGATTTGAACTCCGGAGGGCAGGGCTCGAGTCTGTGCTCTGACTGCCCTGTGATACCACTTCTCAAGAAGCTCACAGTCCAGGGCCGTGGGACAGATACATAACTCTAATTATGTGTCTAATAAGTTGAGAGGGTTCAGCATGGTATCTACCCCTGAGGGGTGCGTTTTATTGTATTTTTAATTTTTTAAAGATTTATTTATTTGACAGAGAGAGACACAGCGAGGGAGGGAACACAAGCAGGGGGAGAGGGAGAGGGAGAAGCAATCCTCCCACCGAGCAGGGAGCCTATTGTCGAACTCAATCCCAGGACTCTGAGATCATGACCTGAGCCGAAGGCAGATGCTTAACGACTGACTGAGACATCCAAGCGCCCCATATTTTTCATTTATTTAAAAGATTTTATTTATTTTTTTGACAGAGATCATAAGAAGGCAGAGAGCCAGGGGGGGGGCAGACTCCCCGCTGAGCAGAGAGCCCGATGTGGGGCTCGATCCCAGGACCCTGAGATCATGACCTGAGCTGAAGGCAGAGGCTTTAATCCACTGAGCCACCCAGGCACCCCTCCAGCTTGAACATTTTTAAAGCACAGGGTAGATGCTCAATAGCTACTAGTGGAATACACTGCCTGCTACTGTGGGACCATGGGCCAGATTCATGAACTAGTGACCACTCAGAACCGTCCCAGCACCCGTCGTGTTTTGGTGTATTGGGTGGTGAAAGGCAGTAGGGACTTTAGTCCCAGCTCTGCCACTATAGACAGACTGTCCAGCCCAGGGCGAGTCTTGCCACCTTCTGCAATCTGCATCGGTGCGATGGGAGCAAGGATACTGAGAAGCAAGAGCCGGCGGGCTGGAGGTGGCCGAGCCCCGGGGCCGCCGTTCTGACTCTCCCGCCCGTCTGGCCCCCAGGCGCCCTGGAGGACCTGGAACGCGCCGTGACGCTGAGCGGCGGCCGGGGCCGCGCCTCACGCCAGGGCTTCGTGCAGCGCGGGCTCCTGGCGCGGCTGCAGGGCCGGGACAACGACGCCCGCAGGGACTTCGAGCGGGCGGCGCGGCTGGGCAGCAAGTTCGCGCGGCGCCAGCTGGTGCTGCTCAACCCCTACGCCGCGCTGTGCAACCGCATGCTGGCCGACATGATGAGGCAGCTGCGCGGGCCCTGCAACGGCCGCTGAGCCGCACCAATAAAGCTACTTGCTCTCCCCGACTCTCGCTGGTGTCTGAGTCCAGCCGCCGGCCCCCCAGCCGCAGGGCACTCCGTGGTCAGCCGCGGTCCGGACACGGGGCGAGGGCGGGGCGGGTGTGGGACGGTGCCTGTGGGGGCGGGGCTGGCCTGCCGGGCTCGGGCGTTGATTGGCTCCGCCTGGCACCGCCCGGTCCCGCCGCGGACCGCAGCGCCCAGCTGACCTGAGCAGTCGCTTGTGCGGAGCGCGGGGCGGGCTTCAGGTGAGGCGCGCTGGGGACCGGGTTGCCGCACGCTTCCCCCCCCACACACCCGCCCCCGCCCGGACCCCCGCTGCTCCGGCCCGCCTCCGCCTGGTCCCGGGAGGGCGGGAAGCGGGCGTGGGGCTGCTGGATGGCAGGGGTAAGGGGCAAGGGAGGGACGGACCGGGAAGACGGCCCCTTTGGGGGAGGGGCGCCGCCCCGCGAGTCCGCGTGTGTGCGTGCGAGTGTCCGGCCCGGTGCGGGCTGCGCGGCGGCGTGCGGTCTCTGCGCCTGCGGGCCGGAGCCTGTTTGCCCCCGGGAGACGGCGCCCGGTTCTGCGCCCGTCGGTGTGTGCTGGCTGGGCTCCGGCCTTCGCCTGGGCGTCCTTGGCTTCGCCACTGCGGGTCAGTCTCCGTCTGTGTGTCGGTGCACGGTTTATTTTTGTTTCTGGAGAGAAAATTCCTAGAGGAATCCCCGAGCCTGCCTGCGGTCACCGGCTCACATCGAGGCCCACCCCCTTGTCTCGGCAGCCTGGGGCCTAGGCCTGAGGGACCATGGCACTACCTCTGGGCCCAGCTGCCCTCCCGCACTCGCTGCTGCTCCTGCCAGCCCTTCTGAGCTCAGGTACACCCCCCTTCACCCCTTGGCGAAGCCCTTCTGGGGGCAAGCCACTCTCTCCCCTCACCTTGGGTTTGGATACCTACTTCAGGCCCCAGAGCACCAGAGCTGGGTTCCCTTCACCCACCCACCCACGGCCCAGCCAGTTCCTCGTGAGCGACCCTAGGTGCTCCGGCTCTTGGTCAGTTGCCCCTCCGTAACAGGATGTCATGCTGGTCACAGACCAGTTCCACCCCTCCCCCAGCTCTCCCCAGAACCCCCTGCTGTGTTCCAGGTTGGGGGGAATTGGCACCAGAAATTGATGGTCAGACCCGGGCGGAGCTGGCACTTCGGGAGAATGAGCAGCACGCCTTCACCTGCCGGGTCGCAGGGGGGCCTGGAACCCCCCGATTGGCCTGGTACCTGGATGGACAGCTGCAGGAGGCCAGCACCTCAAGACTGCTGAGCGTGGGCGGGGAGGCCTTCTCCGGAGGCACCAGCACCTTCACTGTTACTGCCCAGAGGGCCCAGCATGAGCTTAATTGCTCCTTGCAGGACCCCAGCAGTGGCCGGCCAGCCAATGCCTCTGTCATCCTCAATGTGCAATGTGAGTGCCCCTGAGGTGGGCAGGGACAGAGGTTCCCTGCCTAAAGACCCCCAGCAGCCACCAGGCAGGTGGTCTGATAGACCCCTTAACAAACACTTAAGCACTTTGCAAATATTAACTCACGTTATCCTCAGGGTATTCCTGTGAGGTAGTTATTCTGGTTAACCCCATTTTACAAGTGAGAAAACTGAGCCACAGATTGGTTAAGTATTATGTCTGCAGTCCTATAGCTAGTAAGCAGAGCCAGGATTCAAATCCAGATATTTTGGTTTTAGTGATTTTACTGTTAATCACTGTGAAATGCTGCCTCTCAGGGAGACCCAGCCATCCTGTTTCCAGTGCCCCCTTGAGAAGAGGTCCAAGCTCCTGGCTCCCTTCTGGGTTTGGGAAGAAAGGGCAAGGAGTCTGAGGGCTGTGGTGAGAGTATATTGGCTTCTGCTTTGCACCAGTTAAACCAGAGATTGCCCAGGTTGGGGCCAAGTACCAGGAAGCTCAGGGTCCAGGCCTCCTGGTTGTCCTTTTTGCTCTGGTGCGTGCCAACCCCCCGGCCAATGTGACCTGGATCGACCAGGATGGGCCGGTGACTGTCAACGCCTCCGACTTCCTGGTGCTGGATGCCCAGAACTACCCTTGGCTGACCAACCACACTGTGCAGCTGCAGCTCCGAAGCCTGGCCCACAACCTCTCTGTGGTGGCCACCAATGACGTGGGTGTCACCAGCGCCTCGCTTCCGGCCCCGGGTGAGCATTGCCAGCAACTGGCCCAACACAGCCTCAGGTGGGGGCAGGATCACAGTACAAAAATGAGAAGACTGTTGCCCTCTGGGTGAGTCTTGTGAATGGGCTATGCTGACCACCTTGGGCAAGGACAGAATGGTACCTGTGGCATCTCTGAGGTGGGGGCCCCTGCCCACTTGGAACCTAATCAGAGATCACCTTGCAGGGCTTCTGGCCACCCGAGTGGAAGTGCCACTGCTAGGCATCGTTGTGGCTGGAGGGCTTGCACTGGGCACCTTGGTGGGGTTCAGCACCTTGGTGGCCTGCCTGGTCTGCAGGAAAGAGAAGAAGACCAAAGGTAGGGCCAAAGCAGTGGGGTGGGGGGCGAGGGTGGCTGAGGAGCAGGGAGAAGGAGAGGGAGAAGCAGCAAGGGCAGTACGTGGGGCTGGGCAGGATAGGTCATCTCTGATGAGTGGCAGAACGGGTCTTCCTGGGCATGTCCATGGGGAAAACCCGATGCAACTCAGCAGGCCTGGGCACTGGGGACCCATTCTGTCCCGAAGCTAGGAGAGATCCCTTGCCTGAGGGTCCTGGGTCTGAAAGGGCATAGGGGCAGAGCCCCGAGTGGGTGGGCTTCCTAAGAAGTGTGTGGTTTCTTTCTCCCTAGGCCCCTCCCGGCGCCCATCCCTGATCTCTAGGTAACTTCCTGGGGCTGGCTGGCTGGGCTGACCTGAGATACAGCATGGGGACAGCTGGAAACCGCGGTCTCCCTAGTTCTGGAAGGGGCCCCAAAGCAGGAATCTGGGCCTGCTGGAGCCAGGGCACATCCCAGGCTCTGTCTGCCCTGTAGTGACTCCAACAACCTGAAACTCAACAACGTGCGGCTGCCACGGGAGAACATGTCCCTCCCGTCCAACCTTCAGCTCAATGACCTCACTCCGGATTCCAGAGGTACACCCTCTGTCTGCCCTAACTTCACCTTCAGAGGTGCTTCTGAGGCAAAGAGAGATCTTGGTACTTGAGGAATTAGGCCCTATCAGGCACACTACTCATCCTGGGCATCCACCCTGTGTCACCCAGCAGGGAAGCCAGTTGATCGGCAGATGGCTCCGAATAACAGCCGGCCGGAGCTGCTGGACCCAGAGCCTGGCGGCCTCCTCACCAGCCGAGGTACTGGGACATGGGCGCGCCCCCACCCCCAAGCCCTGATGCTTCTGCCGGAGGCCTCTTGAGTCTCCGTGGGCAGCTTCCAGGCGGTGAGGCTCACTGCGTCTCACGGGCATCTTTGCCCCTGCAGGTTTCATCCGGCTCCCCATGCTGGGCTATATCTATCGAGTGTCCAGTGTGAGCAGTGATGAGATATGGCTCTGAGCGGGGCGAAATGGGGGGTACCTTCTTGGCTCCTGGGCACCCCCCCCACGGCCACCTCTGCCTGGCCCTATTGCCACTGGGAAGAGGTCATGCCGCTGCTGCTTTGGCTTGCCCTCCTGGTTGAGGCACCCTCTGTGTCATCCACATGACGTTTGTCACTGGGATTTGACCCTCAGGGGCACAGGTGTCTTGGCAGAGACACCATCTGGACCTCAGCCCCTTGTTCTACCTTAGGTAGGGGGGCCTTCAGGCTCGTGCACCCCGGCAGCTGGAGCTCTTTATGCAGGTGTGTGTGCGGTTGTCTGGCCTCTGAGTGTGGTCTGGCCCTGCCGGCCTGGGCCTGCTTTGGGCCACACACCAGTAGTCGTAGCACTTTGTACAGCAGGCACAGGACATTCCCGGTGGGGGGGCAGGGAGGGCCCTGCATGTCTTCAGTTTCCTCCCCATGCTGTGCAGCTTTGTTCCCTCAGGGAAAATTTAGGACCCTGATAGCTGTATCAAACCAAACTGCCCTTTGCACGGAAACCAATCCCTGGCCCAGGGGCAGGGGCCAAGCACAAATTTTGCTGCATACCTCTTTGCCCTTCTCTTGTCTCCGTCTCCTCTTGGGCATTGTATATTATACTTTGGACCTTCTGCATTTCTCCACTGGGCACTGGACTTCTCTATTGACCTAAGCCTGGCGGTGCCAGGGCCCGGTGTTAGCACAAGTCAGGAGGAAAAGAGGGAGGCAGGAAGTCCAGCACGTAGCTATGCATCTTTTTCTTATGGTGTTGGCACTTTAAGCACATCCCCTTGGTAGGGGGTTAGGGAGCACCGCAGGGCCTTCTCTGTGGCTTCCCCAAGTCTGGCCTTCCTCTGATTCACTGTAAGTGCCCTGAGCCCTCAACCTATTTTCACAAACCCCCACCATGGGACCCCATTGACCAGCCCCTAACTGCCTCATCAGCAGGAAGGCCCACTCTTCCTGTGCCACCGTTGGTTCTTCAGGGGCTGTTGATAGTGGCACATTATTTGACAGAGCTAGAAGCTTTTAGGGCAACATGGAAAAAGAGGGGGGAACCATGTACCCCAAAACAATGTAAGAATTCTTTGGAAAGCAACATGGAAATAGCAAATTATTATAGTGCAGAGTATATTTTTCCCTTGTTGATAACTTGTTTTATAGTTTTTTTCATGTTACTGCCTAGGACAGTGCTGAGCACACAATAAATTTAATAAACTTGGCTGAGTGAATGTTACATGTCTGTTTCATTTCTTCATAGATGGTTCTAAAACGAAATCTTTATATCCTACAGAAAATAGGGGAAACACCTGTGTACCCACTACTCAATTCTGTTGAATCGTCTCATTTTACTTTGCTCCAGAACTTTTATTTTTAAAAATGAATAATGCTATTTCTTTAATTACACTGTTCTCAGTGGCAGGGCTGGCTTTTTTGCTTTCGGGAGTGCCAGAGCAGGATTAGAGGGACAGAAGGCTCATTCTAGGCTGTGATTTTATAAATAAATAAATAAATAAATAAATTCTGGAGAATTGTACGGGGGGAAAAAAAGACTAGAAATGAGGAGATTTTTGAGGACAAATTTATATGCTTTTCTGAGCAACAGGTTGACTTGGCTTGCATAGCTCTGGGTTTTCTTCCCCGCTCTCTGGCTTCTCTCTTGTTCAGTAGGGTGTCTGCTCCATGGAAGTGGCCTAGGCCACTGCCCCAGACTCTACTGGTTTTGCCTGTAAGTGGCTTTGTGGCCCCAGAACGTTTAGAAGCCAGGGTGTGTCTCTGGTGATGGGCGTCCACTGTTTCCTTTGAGAGGTCCTGGAGCCCCTTCCTTGGTGGTTCTTTGGCAAGGCTACAAGCCCTGTGCTCCTCTCAGCTGCTCCCACCTTTCAGCAAAAAGGTGGGTTCTTTGGGCAAATCCATCCTTGCAAGTATTTGTTTGCAAAGGGGTGGACTTTGAAACTAGTGTTCCAGTTCTCCCTCAGATCAGAATCCTTGTCCCTTTGTCGAGTCCCGGACACCTTGGAGAGTTTGATGAAAGGTAAAGACTCCTTTCTGAGAAATGCAGATGGAGAAGGTCTGCTCACTCTGCAGGTCAAAGCCCATCAAATTACAGCTTGGGCGAACCTTGAGAACATGCTGAATGAAAGCAGCCAAATCCAAGAGACCATTTGTGACTCCATTCTTGTGAAATGCCCAAAATGGGCAAATCTGCAGAGACAGAATAGGTTCGTGTTGTCTGGGACTAGAGGGAAGGAAGAATGGGGAATGGCTGCCAGTGAATATGGGGTTCTTTTGGGGGTGATGAAAATGTTCTAGAATTAGTGGTGATTGATGCACAATGTTGATAACTTGTTTATCAACAGATCAGAAATCACCCAACTATACACTCTATAAGGGTGAACTTTATGAAGTACAAATTATGTCTCAATAAAGCTGTACTTTGTTTTAAAATTTTATCTTTTAATTTTTTTAGGATTTAAAAAAAATATTTTTTTAATTTATTTGACAGACAGAGGTCACAAGTAGACAGAGAGGCAGGCAGGGGCGGGGGGTGGGGGGTGAAGCAGGCTCCCTGCTGAGCAGAGAGTCCGATGTGGGGCTTGATCCCAGGACTCTGGGATCATGACCTGAGCCGAAGTCAGAGGCTTAACCACTGGGCCACCCAGGTGCCCCTAGGATTTTTTTTTTTTTTTTATCCATTTTAGAGAGGGAGAAGCAGCCTCCCCACCAAGCAGGGAGCCCGATGGGGGGCTTGATTCCAGGACCCTGAGATCATGACCTGAGCCAAAGGCAGAGGCTCAACCATCTGAGCCACCAGGTGCCCCTGTACTTTTTTTTTTAAGTGTACTCACTCCCCAACATGGGGTTCGAAACTCATGACCCCGAGGTCAGGAATTGCATGTTCTACCAACTGAGCTAGCTAGGCACCCCAATAAAGCTGTAGTTTTAAAAACCATCAAATGGTTGTTGCACCTGGGTGGCTCAGTTGGTTAAACATCTGCCTTTGGTTCAGGTCCTGACCCAGGGTCCTGGGATTGAGTTCGTCATTGGATTCCCTGGTCAGTGGGGAGTCTGTTTCTCCCTCTGCCTCAACACGGCACCATCCCTGCTAGTGCTTTCTTGCTCTTTCTCAAATAAATAAAACATATTTTTTAAAGATTTTATTTATTCATTTGAGAGAGAGTACAAGCAGAGGGGGGAGACAAAGGGAGCAGGGAGCCAAATTGGGGCTCAATCCCAGGACCTGGAGACCATGACCTGAGCTGAAGGCAGACACCCAACCATCTGAGCCACCCAGACACCCCATAAATAAAATACTTTTTTAAAAGTCATCAATGGTAACTTGATTTGTACATTTCACTATAAATTTCACCTGACAAAAACATAAATATTGAATTCCAGGTAATTATATGCATGCCAAAGTGTTTAGGGGTAAAGTACATTGATGTCTGCATCTTCCTTTGGGATGTATCCAAAAAAAAAAGATACATAGGGACACCTGGGTGACTCAGTTCCTTAAGCTTCTGCCTTCAGCTCAGGTCATGATCTTAGGGTCCTGGGATCAAACCCTGCATCAGGCTCCCTGCTCAGGGGGGAGCCTGCTTCTCTTTCTCCCTCTGTGCCTCCCCCTGCTTGTGTTCTCTCTCTCTCTGTCTCTCTCAAATAAAAATTTTTTTAAAAGTTAAAAATAAAAATAAACTTTACTCCATTGTGGGGTTCAAACTAACAACCCCGAGATCCAAAGTCTCATCTCATAATTACTGACTTGAGCCACCCAGGTACCCCCCCTTAGGTACTTAAAAAATTTTTTTAATTGTTTGTTTGAGAGAGAGGGAGAGAGAAAGTATGAAGGGAGGGGCAGAGGGAGAGAACTGACTGCTGAGCACGGAGCCTGAACCAGGGCTTGACCTCACACCCTGAGATCATGACCTGAGCTGAAATCAAAGAGATGATGCCTAACTGACTGAGCCCTTCTAGGCACCCCCCTTAGGTACTTTTTTTTTAAAATTGAAGTATAATTAACACAGAGTGGTATATTAGTTTCTGGCATACAACATACTGATTTAACAATTCTATACATTACTCAATGGTTATCCAATTTGTTGGCATACAGTTGTTTATAGTACTCTACTTTTTATTTATTTTTTAAGATTTTATTTATTTATTTGACAGAGAGAGAGTGAGTGAGGGAACACAAATGGGAGGAGTGGGAGAGGGAGAAGCAGACTCCCCCCGATGTGGGGCTCGATTTCAGGACCCTGGGATCATGACCAGAGCCAAATGCAGACTGTGACTGAGCCCCCAGGCACCCCCCAGGTTCTCCTCTGTTTTTTATTCCTGCGGAATTGATAGTACTTTCCCCACATTCATTTCTGATTTTAGTTATTTGAAACTTTTTTTTTTTTAGACAATTTGGCTAAGGCTTTTCAATTTTTTTAAACGTTATTTTTGTCTCTTTTTCTTTAATTTTTAAAAAAGATTTCATTTATTTGAGAGAGTGAAAGTAAGAGAGATCACAGAGGGAGAGGGAGAAGCAGACTCGCTGCTGGGCAGGGAGCCCAACATAGGGCTCAATCCCAGGACCCCGAGATCATGACCTGAGCTGAAACCAAGAGTCAGATGCACAACCAGCTGAGCCACCCAAGCACCCCTATTTGAGTTCTTTTTCTTTAAATGCAAATTCCCCCTCCATGCGCTGCTTTTGCTATATATCCTGTAAGTTTTGGTATGTTTTGTTTTAATTTTCATTTGTGTCTAAGTATTTACTAATTTCCCTTGTGATTTCCTATTTGACTCGTTGGTTAATACTGTATTCTTTGATTTCCCCAGATTTGTGGGTTTTTCAATTTTGCTTCTGTTATTCTGACTTCATCTCATTGTGGTCAGGGAAGATACTTTGTATGATATTTACCTTTTAAAATCTATTGCGACTTTAACTTGTGGCCTAAAATATCACCTGTCCTGAAAAATGTCCAGTGGACACCAGAGAAGTATGCTGTTGCTATTGGGCAGGTTGTCCTGCCCGTGTCCATCAGAGCTGGTTGGTTCACTTTGCTGTTTAAGCCCTTTGTTTCCTTATTTACCTTTTGTCTCATTGTTCTATCCATTATTGACAGTGTGGTATTTTTTTAAAGGATTTTATTTATTTATTTGACAGAGAAAGAGCACAAGCAGGCAGAGTGGCAGGCAGAGGGAGAGAGAGAAGCAGGCTCCCTGCCAAGTAAGGAGCCTGATGCAGGACTCAATCCCAGATCCCTGGGATCATGACCTGAGCTGAAGGCAGAGGCTTAACCCGCTGAACCACCCAGGCGTCCGGATAGTGTGGTATTGAAGTTCCGAGCTATTATCATAAAACTATTTCTTCCTTCCATTCTGTCAACTTTTGCTTTATATATTCTGAGGGTCTGTTATTAGGTGTGTAAATGTTTATACTTTGTATAGCTTCTTGCTGTGTTCATTGTTCCTCTTGTAGGTCTCCTGATTTCATGGAAATCTGTAACAGCAGTTCTCGAATTTGTCTGTATATGGAAATAATCTGAAGAGCTGAGGAAAAATATGGATTCCTGGGACGCCTGGGTGGCTCAGTTGGTTAAGCAGCTGCTTTCGGCTCAGGTCATGATCCCAGCGTCCTGGGATTGAGTCCCACATCGGGCTCCTTGCTCCGCAGGGAGCCTGTTTCTCCCTCTGCCTCTGCCTGCCACTTTGTCTGCCTGTGCGCTCTCTCTCTGACAAATAAATAAAATCTTTAAAAAAAAAAAAAAGGATTCCTGTATCCTACCTGCGAGATTGTGATTTAAATTAGTCTGGTGTGTCGTCTGAGAAAGGAAACCTCTCTTTTTTAAAGATTTTATTTATTTATTTGACATGCACACAGAACAAGCACAAGCAGGGGGAGCAGGAGGGAGAGGGAGAAGTAGGCTCCCTGCTGAGCAGGGAGCCTGATAAGGGTCCTGATAAGGACTCTGACTCTGAGATCATGTTCTGCAGAAGAGCCCAATTCGAGGCTCTATCCCAGGACCCTGAGATCATGACCTGAGCCAAAAGCAGAGGCTTAACCCACTGAGCCACCCAGGCGCCCCTAGTCTATGAGTATTATTAATTTTTTTCCTCCTTAGCTTAGCTGCTTTGTTTCTCTGATTTACTTTGTTCTGCCAGTTTTAGTCTTTATTTTTCTGGCTTTCTTCAAAGTCCAGAGATCCCCGATTGTACATCCATGTTTAAAATGAGAGTTGCAAACAGGTGTACAAACACAAGAATGACATAACCAGAAAAGCGATTGGAAACTGATGGGGAGGTTGGGACCTGAACATGTGCTTATAGACTCCATGTCAGTATCTAAAGGTCTTTTCTCTTTGGCTGGTCCGTTTGCCGAGAGGACTTTTCCAATAATCTGCTTTGGAGGTATAAATAAGCATGGGAAAGGGTGACTGTCTCATTGCTCACTCTGTTTTATCCATTTCTTTTAAATATGGCCCCTCACGGCTGTCCTCATAGTGTCTTGGTGTTCTCATGTCCAGAGCCTCCCTGGTTCTGTTGGGACAGAAGAGATAGGGTTCTGCGGTGTGACATGGCTCACTTCTTACCAGTTTCTCTGTCTCTCTCCTCTGTAGGTAAATTTCAGACCCCCCCCCCACCCCCTTAAATTAGTTACCACTTTTCCTTCCAAAATTGTTGCTGCATAGTCTCCTGTCATTTCCTTTCCTATTATCTATCCTTGCTGGTCTGTATCTTTTTCAAAATTATTATTCTTGGGGCACCTGGGTGGCTCAGTGGGTTAAAGCCTCTGTCTTCAGCTCTGGTCATGATCCCAGGGTCCTGGGATTGAGCCCCGCATTGGGCTCCCTGCTTGGCAGGGAGCCTGCTTCCCTTTCTCTCTTTCTCTCTGCCTACTTGTGATCTCTGTCAAATAAAACAGTAAATAAAATCTTTTAAAAAAATTATCCTTGGGGCGCCTGGGTGGCTCAGTGGGTTAAGCCGCTGCCTTCGGCTCGGGTCATGATCTCAGGGTCCTGGGATCGAGTCCCGCATCGGGCTCTCTGCTCAGCGGGGAGCCTGCTTCCTTCTCTCTCTCTCTCTCTGCCTGCCTCTCCGTCTGCTTGTGATTTCTCTCTGTCAAATAGATAAATAAAAAAATTAAAAAAAAATTATCCTTACATCGTCATTGTATAGGGTTAAAGGAAGGAGTGAAGATATAAATATGATGTTCAATGTTTGTTTATTTTGAAGTGTTGAGAGCCTACCATCAGCAGAGAAGGAGGAGGACACTTCCGGCTGGGGAAATAGCCAGCATAGAAGTTTGGTTAGAAGGGGGACTTCCTGAATCCCCGGTAGAGCCTGGCAAACAGATTGGTTTTTCAGTTTGCCTTGAGGGATTATGGAAAATGATGATCTACAGGTAGGGAGAAAGTGGCCAAATGCAGTCTTCAGAGGCCCAGTTGAAAATTTATACTTAGTAATATAATTACTACATATGACATTTTGGGGCACTTAATCTTTCTCATAATTTTACCCACGGGACGAACCTCACAGTTAGTGTTTATTGTAACTGTTTCCTAGCTAGGTTAACTGAGGTATGGAAGTTACTGGCTTTTTTCTAGGGCCACAGAGCAAGGAGCCAATGGGGAGGAAGGACAGGCGTTGAGGCGGAGAGAGGTGCGCAGGCAAGCCGTGTCTGGGTCGGTCGCTGGACGGTGGTGCTGGAACAGGGAGGTAAGCTAAGGCTGCGGCATAACAGTGCCTTTGGCAGGAAGTACCCTTGATCTGTGTGACTTGCAGATTCTGCCTTTGTGAATCCACTTTCTCACTGAATGTGTTTACTATCCCAAATCAGTACTGGCAGTGTTTTCAGTTATTTGCAGACATGCTCAGAGCAGTGAAAAATTTGTCACCCGACACCTAGCTTCCCTGCTGAGGCTAAAAAGGGGGACATTCTGGCTCCTGGTTTCAGCTCTCCTACTGTAAACACGTTCTATGTATTTGCTACATTTTCTGATCGCTGGTGATTCAGTGCACTAGAATGACCCCTAAGTGCTGACGTGGTGGCCAGCACTCCTACGTGTTGTGTGTCAGGTAAACTTCAGTACAGCACGATTCAGAGGGCTGGTGGTTCTGAGTTCAGTGAATCCGTGGTTGCTTGATGAACATGATGTGACCAGGGGCTCATAGAAACCTAACCTTGCATTTCCCCGAGGAGCAACGGTTCAGTGTTTGCTGGTTGGGTATTTGCTGTGACTGGGAAGAACAGAACCACTGTGCATAATGGGGCTCCTGGCGGCCTCGGTCCGTAGAGCCTGTGACCCCTCATCTCGGGGTTGTGAGTTCAAACCCCACATTGGGCGTGGAGCCTGGTTAAAACAAAACAAAACACAACTACTGTGGATAACGAGAATCAATGGTATTTATTAGTGCTAACTCTCGGCTCTAGCAAAGAAAGCGGTCTGAGTGTTTGCTGAGAAAGGAATGGAGAATTTGAGCTCCTGTCGTGCATTGCTGGACTTCTCCCCTAGGAGTTAAATGTCCCAGGGTGTGTCACAGTGAGGCCTGAGCCCAGATGTTCCGGCTCCTCAGACTGAAGCATGATAGGACCCTCACGCCTGGTGGAAGAGTCTGTGGGAAACAGTCTCCTCCCATCTCTGTGTTTACTGTGCATAGATTAGGCTGACAGGGTAGCACTGTAATGTAATTCTCCCTTCCAATCACTTCTTGCCCCCACATCCATCCTTGGTTCCTTTACCCCTTTGGCTGCAACAGTCAAACCTGTTGCCACTCAGCCCCATGCCCTCCCTTCCATTCTGTTTTCTGCTGCTGGGCTTTCCAGATCCCCTTGCCACCTGTTGATTTCTGCCAGTGGGAGGCGCCAGCAGGCTATGAGAAGGTGGGAGACAGGAAGCAGCAGCCATTACTCACAGTTGCCATGGTAGTGGGGCGAAGGTGTGCGGACTTTAGTGCCTCGCTGTGGCACCCCCTCAGCCACTCAAGACCACTGCAGCACCCCTTCTGCCCCGGCACCTGCAGCAGATACCTCCCCTTGCGCCTCTCCTTCCTGCAGTCCACCTTCCCGTCTCCCTTTTGCTCTGTCAGCCCTTCCAACGCTTTGTGACCAGATTTAACACATTTAACACCCCATGGTCGAATAACTAGCATGGGGGCACCTGGGTGGCTCAGTGGGTTAAGCCTCTGCCTTCAGCCTGCGTCATGATCTCAGGGTCCAGGGATCAAGCCCTGCATAGGGCTCTCTGCTCAGCAGGGAGCCTGCTTCCACCTCTGTCCACCTGCCTCTCTGCCTACTTGTGCTCTCTCTCCCTGTCAAATAAATAAATAAAATCTTAAAAAAAAAAAAAAAACAGAATAACTAGCATGGGGGTGCCTGTGTGGCACAGTCGGTTAAGTGTCCGATTCTTGATTTCAGCTCAGGTCATGATCTCAGGGTCAGGAGACTGGGCTCCATGCTAGGTGTGGGGCGTACATCAGATTATCTCTCTCTCTCTCTGCCCCTCCCCACCCTCTAAAAGAGAAAAGAAAAGGAAGGGAAGGGAGAAGGAAGGGAAGGGAAGAGAAGGGAATGGAAGGGAGAGGAGAAGGGAGGGAGGGAGTGAAGAAGGAAGGAAGGATGAACTAGCATGATTTCTGACTTCCTGACTGGAGCATGGCTGGTGTAGCCTCCAAATTATTTCCTGAATCGCCCCGTCTCTACTTCCACCACTACTTCCTCCCTCATCCGGGGCACAATCACCCGGATGGTGCACCAGCTCAGGTCTGGAGCTCGACAGTTAGGGAAACTTGTAAGGCGGCAGCAGTAACTGGTGAGAGACCCCAGGAAAATCAGTTCCGGGAGAACTTGATTCACTTAATGCCATTATTGGGCCCGATCCTTATCTCGGCTTGCATAAGAATCAGTCTGTCTTGTCTCTTTCATACTATAGAACAGCACAACAACCTGAAAGATAGAGCATTTTATTTGTGAAATATTTGTCAATAACATTAAGAATGGAAGAAAATAATTCTGTCGCTGTCTCAAAAAGAACATCTTTGAAGCTTTCCTCCCAACCTGAGCACCCAGAATCCCAGACATTCCAGTCCTATTCTTCTAACTCAAGTCCCCACAGTGGTGTAGATGCGTATTCCCATGGGAAGAAAGCCGGAAACAGGCAGAAGCCATTTAAAGAAGCCGCACAGTACGTTCTGGCAGAGGGGGCAGCAGACTTCAGTATCAGGCTGTGGTGCAGGCACGGTTGCCACGAGGCTGATGACTGTCCCTCCTCAGCCAGGGCAGCAGTGCCAGCTCAGCCTTGGAGCAGAGACCCAGCGTGTCTCAGCTGAAGGTTAATGTCTCTGCATCTCCAGCTTGGGAAGCGGAGTTGGATGGAGGAGTGTACGCTTTCTTGCCTTCAGCGAGAGCTTTAAAATGCTGTGAGGAGACAGGAGAGGGTACCTGGAGTATTTGGCATGCTAGCGGCTATATTTGAGCAACAACTAACCTCTTGACAACCCGTTCAGCTCCAGTATTTTCCCACTTCAACTTTGAGAACAATTCCTTGGTGTTGTCTTTGAAAAACAGCTAGGAATTTGCCCCATCTCCTTCAGAGATGAACCCCTTTTTTCCTTCTGCCCTGCATCCATTCATTAAGCCCTGTGGTTCTCCCACAGGAGGGAGTGTCCCTGCGGGACCCTCACAGGCCTGGTCACTCCAAAGGCCCACAGCTCTTATGCTTCCCTGCCTGTGCAAGTCCCACCCTTCCTGCTTGCTGTTCTTTGAATGACGGGGAAGGGTGAGTTACCAGAAACGTCCTTCCTTGTCCAAGGACAAATCCCAGCGGGCTGGGAAGAGTGGAGACTGGAGTGCTCCTCATTACAGCAGAAAACACTCTATGCTCATCTTACCTGTGAGTTCTTGAATTCTGAGTAGAGGGAGAAGAGCAAGTGCAGGGACTGAATCCGACTCTTGTAGACAGGAATGTCTAGGATGGCTGAAATCAAGAGCTTGTGTGAGCAGAACCAAACACAACTGGGCATTAATGTTTAGGAAAGCCATGCCCCTCCCAGATGGGATGCGTCACTGTGACTCTGGGGGCATAAGCCCAAATACACCTTCAGGGCTGCCAAACAGCAAACTGGCTTGGAGTGTGGGGTGTAACTCAAGATACTATCTTCCCAGAGCAAATGAGCTTTTTCAAAAGCCCACGATGTATTAGTCCAGAGACGCGGACAAGAAGGGACGGAAGAGCTTACCACAGATCATGTCGATGTACTCTGCCAGGCTGCAGTCAATCTCTGCCGTGGGCAGGCTCACCTAGAAGTCAACATGGGGCGGACCAGAGTCCGAAGGCTGAAGTTTCAGTGGGGCCAGCATCTCTGTCTTTCTCTCTCTCTTTTTTGTTTTTTTTCCAAAGATTTTATTTATTTGTGAGAGAGAGTGAGAGAGAGAGAGAGAGAGAGCTCACACACAAGCAGAGGGAGCAGCAGGCAGAGGGAGAAGCAGACTTCCTGCTGAGTAGGAAGCCCAATGAGGGGCTCCATCCCAGGATCCTGGGATCATGACCTGAGCACAAGGCAGATACTTAACTGATGAGCAACCCAAGGGTCCCTTTCTCTTTCTCTCTGAAGGAAGAGAGCTCCTAGCATAAGGTGTGTCATGGGCTGAATTGGGTTTCCCCCAAATTCATATATTGAAGTTTGAGTGCCTAGTACCTCAGAATATGACTATATTAGAGACATACAGTCTTAGAAGAGATAGTTTTTTTAGAAGATTTTATTTATTTACCTATTTGTTAGAGAGAGTGAGCGAGCACAAGTAGGGGGAGCAGCAGGCAGAGGGAGAAGCAGGCTCCCTGGTGAGCAGGGAGTCAGATGAGGGACTCGATCCCAGGTTCCCAGGATCATTACCTCAGCCGAAGGCAAATGCTTAAACCACTGAGCCACCCAGGCGTCCCATCAGTTTCTTTTGCTTGATATTGAAGAACTCTTTGCTTGGACGGTAATCACTTCATATGTATATATATATTTAAATAATTTTTTTTAGTCTATCACTCTTTTGTTTGCTTAACAGTAACTACTGGTACTTAGAACTCTATTTTTGAATCTAAATTGTCACATTTTTCCCACTATGACTTTTAACTTTCTTTCTAAAAAAATTTTTTTTCTTTATTTACTTGAGAGAGCAAGCAAGAGAGAGAGGAAGAGAGAGAGCGAGCAAATGAGAAGGGGGACGGGCAGAGGAAAAGGGAGAAGCAGGTTTCCCGCTAAGCAGGGAGCCTAATGCAGGACTCAATCCCAGGACCCTGGGATCATGACCTGAGCTGAAGGTAGATGCTTAACTGACTGAGCCACCCAGCCACTCTGACTTTTAATATTCTTTTTTTTTTAAAGATTTTATTTATTTATTTGTAAGAGAGAGAGAGTGAGAGCGAGCACAGGCAGACAGAGTGGAAGGCAGAGTCAGAGGGAGAAGCAGGCTCCCTGCGGAGCAAGGAGCCCGATGTGGGACTCGATCCCAAGACGCTGGGATCATGACCTGAGCCGAAGGCAGCTGCTTAACCAACTGAGCCACCCAGGCGTCCCTAATATTCTTAAAAGCAAGAGAAATATGACACAAAATAGGATGATTAGATTTAGACAGCACACAAAATAGGCAGGTTGGTCTGGGCTGTTAGAAATCAGGACAGTGATTACGTTGGGAGGCGGAAGCATGAATGAGTGATGTTCTGTGTTTTGATCTGATGAGTTCGTTACACAAAGCTGTTCGGCTGCTGAAAATTAACGTGTGTGTGTCTCTGAGTGTGAATTATATTACAATTAAAAAGCAAATGATAATAAAAATACAGGAAAAGGGGCACCTGACTGGCTTAGTCAGTAGAGTATGCAACTCTTGATCTCAGGGTTTGAGCCCCACGTTGGGTATAGAGATTATTTAAAAATAAAATCTAAAAAAAAGAAAAACTTAAAGGGCACCTGGGTGGCTCAGTTGGTTAAGTGTTGGACTCTTCATTTTAGCTCAGGTCGTGGTCTCAGGGTCATGGGATCGAGCCCCGCATCAGGCTTCGCACTCAGTGGGGAATCTGCTTCTTTCCCTCTCCCTCTGCCCCTTCTCACGCTTTTGTGCTGGTGTTCACACACACTCTCTCAAGTAAATATAAATAAATAAGTAAGTAAATAAATACTTAAAGTTGGTCAATTAAAAAAACTTAAAAATAATACAGGGCCTTCAAGTAAATGACACACTTTTTTTTAGCTCCTGCTCCCTCCACTTACCTTGCCCAAAAGCTCTTCAAACTCTGGGGACCATTCCTGCATCAGCGTGTCAATATCAGGCATGGGCCTACATGGATAGAGGTAAGTATGAGCAAGAAACGTGGACCAATGACATCAGCAACCTCTGGGTCAGGAGATTGTGGGATGAAGGGAGGTGGTCAGTCTGAGAACACAGACTGGGCCGACGTATCCAGGGTCTGGGGGTCTGGAAAAATGGCTAAGGAATACCAGATAAATCACAATCTTAATGTCTGCAATTTCAGCCAGTAGCTGTCAAGATTGACAGGACCTCAGGTTAACCCAGTATGTGCTCTGCCTGTGGGCCTTCGTCTCAGAAGCAATGTGTCTGCGGGTGGTGAAGGTTTCCAGGGGTTACTGTGGGGAGGGTAGTACTTATTACCTGGTATAGTGCACGGTCGCAGGGGGCTTAGAACGGTGTAACTCCGAGATGCTCTCAATCCATGTGTCAATGGCTTTGGGATTCTTCTCTGCATCTTCTAGGCTCTTTACTTTCATATGTTGCTATAAAAATAAGGGGAAACCCTGGCTGATGGGATTAAAGTAACTCTCTTATTATTTTTTTTTTTTTTTAGATCTTATTTGTCAGAGAGAGAGAGAGAGAGAGAGAGTGCACACAACCAGGGAAGCGGCAGGCAGAGGCGGAGGAAGAAGTAGGCTCCCCAGGCATCCCAGTAGCTCTCTTATTTTAACGGGATGGCTCATCATTGCTGCTGTGTCATATACAGCAGGTAGCTGATGAACGGGGAAGCGGGACGGCAGCCAATGGAGATGAGAGGAAACTCTGCTGAATTTTCTGGAGCCATGCAAAGGGGGCAGCTCAACAGGATAGGACTGACCACACTGAGATGGTATTTCACACCACTAGGATGGCTGGAATAAACAAGACAGGCAGTGACAAATGTTGGTGAAACTGCCACTCTCGTTCGTTGCTGGTGGGATTGTAAAATGGTTCAGCTGCTTTGGAAAACAGTGTGGCGGTTCCTCAAAGTGTTAAGCAGTTAGCAGGCAGCCCAGCAATCCCTCTCCTACACACATACCCAAGAGAAATAACAATATATGCCCAAGCAAAAACTTGTATGTACACACAAGCTCACAGCAGCGTGGTAGTAAAAGTGGGAACAATTAGAGAACGGATAGCCACATTGTGATATGTCCACACAATGGAATATGAGTGAGCCATAAAGTAAGGAGTGAAATATGATTTTACTTATATGGGGAAATCTTAAAAAAAATTGAATAAACAAAAAGCAGAATCAGACCTACAAATACAGGGAACGAACTGATGTTTGCCGAGGGTAGGGAGTAGAAGGGATAGGCAAAACAGGTGAAGGGGAGTAAGAGATACAGGCCTCCAGTTATGGAGTGAGTCACAGGAGTAGAAGGCACGGCCTAAGGGCTACAGCCGGTAGTACTGTAATAGCGCTGTGTGGTGGCAGCCGGTAGCTACGCTTGTGGTGAGCACAGCGCAGGGTACAAACTTGTCCAGTCACTGTGTTGTACACCTGGAACCACCGTAACACTGTATGTCAGCTGTACTCAAATAGAAAAAGGAAGGAACTGAAGTACTTAGCAGGGTCTAGGAGGAGTGGGGAATGAGGAGCGACTACTAATGAGATTTCTTTCTGGAATAATGAAAATGTTCATAAGTTAGACAGCAGTGATAATTTTTTTTTTTTAAAGATTTTATTTAATTTATTTGTCAGAGAGAGAGAGAGCAAGAGCGAGCACAGGCAGAGTGGCAGGCAGAGTCAGAGGGAGAAGCAGGCTCCCTGCGGAGCAAGGAGCCCGATTTGGGACTCGATCCCAGGACGCTGGGATCATGACCTGAGCCGAAGGCAGCTGCTTAACCAACTGAGTCACCCAGGCGTCCCAGACAGCAGTGATAATTTGTACAGCTCTGTGAACACACTAAAAATTACTGAATTGTACAATCTAGAAGGGCAAACTTCATTATAAGTAAATTATATCTCAGTGAACAGTTTTTAAAAAAAATAGGGTTGGCCACGGGACGCCTGGGTGGCTCAGTTGGTTAAGCAGCTGCCTACAGCTCAGGTCATGATCCCAGGGTCCTGGGATCGAGTCCCCCATCGGGCTCCTTGCTCAGCAGGGAGCCTGCTTCTCCCTCTGCCTCTGCCTGCCTCTTTGTCTGCCTGTGCTTGCTTGCTCTCTCTCCCTCTGTCTCTGACAAATAAATAAAATCTTAAAAAAATATATATATATATGGTTGGCCTGAAACCACAGCCATCCCTTTTGATGGGCAGTAAGTCAAGTGCACAGATACCAGCCTGGGCCATTATCTTACTGTGACGTTGTGCTGTTTGGAATTCTCAGTTAACCAGAGCGAGAGCACTGTGGGGTCTGACTGCTTTGTAGAAGGCTCGTCCAATACCAACAGGCCAAGGTTGTCAGGCTTTCCATCAGGACGTGGGACCTAGTTAAGAGAAAGGAAGAGACAGAAAAAAATGGGAGGGGGCACATAAAAAGGTCAGACCTGTTGTTTCCAATAAGTCAAAGAGGAAGACCTCTTCCCACTCATCGTTAATTACTGGTATTAAAAGGCATGCTTGGGGCGCCTGGGTGGCTCAGTGGGTTAAGCTGCTGCCTTCGGCTCAGGTCATGATCTCAGGGTCCTGGGATCGAGTCCCGCATCGGGCTCTCTGCTCAGCAGGGAGCCTGCTTCCCTCTCTCTCTCTCTGCCTGCCTCTCCATCTACTTGTGATTTCTCTCTGTCAAATAAATAAATAAAATCGTAAAAAAAAAAAAAAGCAGTTAAAAAAAAAAAAAGGCATGCTTGTCTGTCAGGCAGTACTAAAGCACTATCTACAAAAAAAACACATGATCTGGGGCGCCTGGGTGGCTCAGTGGGTTAAAGCCTCTGCCTTCGGCTCAGGTCGTGATCCCAGGGTCCTGGGATCGAGCCCCACATCGGGCTCTCTGCTCAGCAGGGAGTCTGCTTCCTCCTCTCCCTCTGCCTGCTTCTCTGCCTGCTTGTGATCTCTGTCTGTCAAATAAATAAATAAAATCTTAAACAAAACAAAACAAAAAGACACATGATCTACAGTGCCTTAAATGTAAAGCTACTAATTAGGAGGTAAATGAATGACAAGTTTTTAATATATAATGATTCAATCAAGTATTACCTAAATAGCAATGAGTAGAATTAGGAGAACCAGATTGAGAACTCCAATGAAACGAAGAACACATATAAAGGTAACCAATGCTAGCCAAGGGAATTAGTTGGACTGTTAACAGTAATAGGCCAGAAGAAACACCTAAGAGGTCATTTTTAGGATGTGCCAACTGTACCTTTAAGAATGCGTCAATATCTCCAACAGCAGGGATAAAATCAGGAATGAAAGGTTTCAGTTTGTGGTCCAGGTCAATCAACTGAGGTGTGTACCTAAGGAGACATCGCCAAGGGAAGGTAGAGAAAGTCAGAGAAGTGGACTTTACTGCTCAGGCTGAAAAAATCTAGGAAGAATGGGCTTGTTACAGACCAGTGGTAGGAAAGGGGTGGGGGTCACGGGAGGAAGGCCTCGTGCTCACCTGCTGATATACTGGAAGAGTTCCTTAATCTCCGCGGAGACTGGCAAATGCTCATAATCTGCAGGATCATAGGCCCTGGAGAAAGGAAAGTGCGCTGCAAGGAGGCCAGAGGCAGATGTGGCCGAGCCCAGGTTCAGGATCAGTCAGTGCAGCCCCCGCTGCCCAACTTTGACCACAGACCCTGTGACTCTGAACCTGCTTTGGGGCCCACCGACATCTGCCTTTCCTGTGTGGTTGGTAAGGCAACTTTAAAGATTTTTTTTTTTTTTTTTTAATTTGACAGAGAGAGAGAGAGAGTGCGCGAGAGAAGGAATACAAGTAGGAGGAGTGGGAGAGGGAGAAACAGGGTTCCAGGGAGCAGGGAGCCCAATGTGGGGCTCCATCCCAGGGCCCTGAGATCATGACCTGAGCTGAAGACAGAGGCTCAACCCACTGAGCCACCCAGGTGCCCTTAGGCACCCCAAGATTTTAATTTCTGACATGAAAATAGTTTGCCTCAAGAGAAATAAGAATTTTTACAAAGATTTTTTAACAGCGGTATTTATAAAAGTAAAAAATTAGAAACAACATATCCAATACTTAAAAGATGGTTAGGTAGGGGCGCCTGGGTGGCTCAGTGGGTTAAGCCGCTGCCTTCGGCTCGGGTCATGATCTCAGGGTCCTGGGATCGAGTCCCGCATCGGGCTCTCTGCTCAGCAGGGAGCCTGCTTCCTCCTCTCTCTCTCTCTGCCTGCCTCTCTGCCTACTTGTGATCTCTCTCTGTCAAATAAATTAAAAAAAAAAAAAAAAGATGGTTAGGTATATTAAGTTGAATACTGTATAGTTATTATTATTTTTAACTTTTAAGTAAGCTCTACACCCAACATGAGGCTTGAACTCACAACCCAGAGGTTAAGAGTCACACACTACTGATGAGCCAGCCAGGAGTCCCAGTTACTGTATGCTTATTAAAGAGTACTTATATTGATACAGGAAATGTATGCAGTAAAAAAAAACAGTAGAACACATTAATTATAACAATTATTATTTTTTAAGATTTTATTTATTTGACAGAGGAAGAGAGGGAATATAAGCAGGGGGAGTGGGAGAAGGAGAAGCAGGCCTCCCATTGAGCAGAGAGCTCAATGCGGACTCCATCCCAGGACGCTGGGATCATGACCTGAGCCGAAAGCAGACGCTTGACTGGGCCACCCAAGCGCCCTAATTATAATTAAGTGAAGTGTAATGAACATTGGCTAAGTACATAAGTGACTTGAAAGTTATTTAAAAAGTCCTTCTGGGGAGAGTAGCTTAAAAAATTAAATATATTATTGATATGAAGTTTCCATTTCCCCAGATTATAATTTATGAAAGCAGGATATGATCATGAAGTAAATTGGGAAGCATGAAAAGTCAGTCTGGAATTAAACCTTTGTCTCATTAACTAGTGTCTACCTGCAGGTGAATAATCCACAGGGAACTTATCTTTATTAAACTATGTCATAAGTGATATGTACAGATGATATAAAGTAAAAGGAACAAATGTATATAGTGAAAAATCATGGCTCACTTCCACACTTGTCCCCTTGTCACCAAGTTCCTCCCCCAAAGTAATCACTATTATTAGTCTCTAATGTTTCCTAAAGATAGTCTCTGTAATATCTGTCTTATACACATGGTAGCACAGCATAAACATTCTTTATATCTTTCTATTTTTGTTTTTATTTTATGTGTTCTTTTATTATTATTATTATTTATTTATTTGACAGGCAGAGATCACAAGTAGGCAGAGAGGCAGGCAGAGACAGAGGAGGAAGCAGGCCCCCCGCTCAGCAGAGAGCCCAGGACCCTGGGATCACGACCTGAGCTGAAGATGCTCAACCATCTGAGCCATTCGGGTGCCCCTCTTTATACCCTTTTACAATTTAACACTCTCTCTTGGATATTGTGCTTTACAGTGCAGAGAGTGCGGTCTTTTATTTTTTAATGGCCATTTTTAAATGGAATCCTACTCAAAGGCTACACCAACGTCACTTTGTTTAACCAGTAATGGTATTTGAAATGAATGGGCTTTAGAATCCAATCTGATTAAAACTTCTAGGGGTGGGGCACCTGGGTGGCTCAGTGGGTTAAGCCTCTGCTTTCGGCTCAGGTCATGATCCCAGGGTCCTAGGATCGAGTCCCGCATTGGGCTCTCTGCTCGGCAGGGAGCCTGCTTCCTCCTCTCTCTCTGCCTGCCTCTCTGCCTCTCTGTACCACTCTCTGTCAAATAAATAAATAAAAATCTTAAAAATAAAAAATAAAAAACAACTAGGGGTGGGTCATGATTCATCTAGCACAAGGGCTGGACAGGGTAAGGAGATTTTTTCAAAGATTTTGTTTATTTATTTATTTGACAGAGTGACAATGAGAGAGGGAACACAAGCAGGGGGAGTGGGCAACAGAAAAGCAGGCCTCCTGCTGAGCAGGGAGCCCGATGTGGGACTCGAACTCAGGACCCTGGGATCATGAACTGAGCTGAAGGCAGATGCCCAATGACTGAGCGCCCTAAGGAGATATTTTTAAAAGATTTATTTATTTATTTATTTATTTATTTGTTAGCGAGATAGTGAGAGAGAGCATGAGCAGGGAGGAGAGGGAGAAGTAGGGAGCCTGACTCGGGGCTCAGTCCCAGGGTCCTGGGATCATGACCTAGGCCAAAGGCTGATGCTTAACTGACTGAGCCACCCAGGCATCCCGGAGATTTTTTTTTTAAGATTTTATTTTATTTATTTGAGAGAAAGAGAGAACGTGAGTGGGGGTGGGAAGGCTCTCAGTCCCAGGACCCCAGGATTATGACCTAAGATGAAGGCAGATGCTTAACTGACTGAGCCACCAAGGCACCTGGGTAAGATTTTTTTTTTTACCAAAGCATCACCAGGGACATCTGCCTCCATGTGGGGTACCAGAAGCACTTACTCTCCACTCTCTCAAAAGGTGCTGAGCCTAAGCAGAAATGCTTCTGTGCATGTGTGTTTTCCTTGCTAAACAGAATTGCTTGGATATGTATATAAATTTTATTTTCCCTTTCCCAAAATAAGAGCTCCCTGAAGGCAGGGACCACCTTTTAGATTTATTCAGCAAATCCTCATGAACCCCCCGAGCCCACAAATATTTCAGATAATACAAGTGACATGACAGAACTCAGTGAGGCAGTGTAGCCAGGAAAGAAGGAAAATTCATTCTGTTGGTTTCTGAGACATGTGAAAATCCTAAGTAAGGGAGATCAAAAGAGATGCTAGAATTTTACTCCCAACTCATCTCCTCCCAGGCCAGTGTCTTCCTCCCTGGCTTGGGGGTCCTCAGCCAGGGGGCTTTCCTCACCCTTCCAGAGGGGCCCCGTGCTCTTCGTCATCGTCATCTTCATCAGAATCCGTCTCAGATGAGTCATCATCATCATCATCATTTTCACTGAAGGCCCGCTGAGGTGTCAGCTGCGAGGTCTTCTTCTCCTGAGATGGGGCAGGGCAGGCATGGAAGGTGCCACATGAAGAGAAGCTTAGTGTACCTATGCCCGTCCCCCCCCCCCTCCCCGCAGCTACTCCCACAGCTACCCTCCCATCTGGCACCACTTTCTGGTGAAAGAGAAACGTGCTCCCCAGAAAGGCTGCAAGCACTTTCGTCTACTCCTGCTTAGCTACAAACTGGGTCCTCACTTTATTTTTTTCTTTCTTTCTTTCTTTTTTAAGATTTAATTTATTTACTTGTCAGAGAAAGAGCACAAGCAGGGAGACAGGCAGAGGGAGAGGGAGAAGCAGATTCCTCCACTGAGCAGGGAGCCCGATGTGGGACTTGATCCCAGGACTCTGGGATCATGACCTCAGGCTCGGGTAGCTTAACCAATTGAGCACCCCCTCCACCCCGGCATTCCGGTCCTCACTTTCTTAACCAACTGAGCCACCCAGGCGTCCCCCGGTCCTCACTTTCTATAACCATATTCTATTTTTCTCCTTGAGGCTTTGTTATAAATTTTCTCCAATAATTTTATCCAATAATTGTCCATTCTGTCTATTACTTAGGAGTAACTTGTCCAGTCAGCTTCAACTCTAAAAGTTAGGGGATTTTGCAGTAGAGGAAGGCACCTGGGATGAGTTATTTGGAAGGAGATAGGGGAACATGAAGTTGGAAGACAACTTCACACTCACAAGGATCACAGGAAATCTAGCATTTAATTTGCAAGACGGCCCAGGGTTAGCTGCTTATAACTCTCAGAATAAGATGCATAACGAGCCCTGTGCCTGAATTCTGACCAGCAGTTCCAGGACCTGGGAGTCTTCTACTCCATTCAGTATACTTCTCTTCGGTGGGGAGCCGCCCTGGCCGTATTTCCCTTCCCTGCCCCATCAGTTAAATGCAGTGACTACATGTTCTATTTCAAGATAAGAGACTCTTCCATTCTTGGCATTACTTCCTACTTTCCTGACCTTTCTGGGTCTCTAAGTACCATCCTATCCTCTCAAGTGTATGAGAAGTCTGGTTCGGGGACTTGCAGGGGCTTTTGGGACAGGGTCCATGTCTTTGCCTCTGTGGCCTGCCCTTACTTAGGACCTGAAGAATAGCCAACTGGCCCCCTTTGTAAGTAGTTTTGTTTTTTTCAATATAAGTAGGTTTTGAGGGGCCGCTGGGTGGACTTTTGGTCTTGGGGTTGTGAGTTCAATCCCCTCTTTGGGTGTAGGGTTTACCTAAAAATAAATAAGTAAACAAAAGATTAAAAAAATAAAAGTAGGTTTTGAAAGCTTGATTTCCATATACCATATGACTTATACTGACGTTAGCAGACGTTTGGTTCTAGTTTTAAAAATTATTTAATGTTTCAAAAATGTGACATATTACAGGACATCAGAAATGCTTTTGGTCACATGTTCTTCTAAGCATAACACAGATTTATTATACATGGATAAAAATATATTTTAACTAATCTGTAATATGTGTGTGACAAAAAGTTACACAATTTATTTGGTGACTATGACTTACTGGTATACCTTGATAAGAATCTCTTAATGTGTTCCTTTTTTTTTCCCTAAAGAGGAAGAGTGGGGAGGAGCATGGGGAGAGGGAGAGAAAGAATCTTAAGCAGACTCCATGCCCAGTGCTGGACCCAGAGCAGGGCGGGTGGCGGTGGCCGGGGTTCCGATCTCACACCCTGAGATTATGACCTGAGCCAAAATCAAGAGTCTGATGCTTAACCAACTAAGCCACCCAGGTGCCCCAAATTGCTCTTTCTCAATTCAAAATCTTGGGGCGCCTGGGTGGCTCAGTGGATTAAGCCACTGCTTTCGGCTCAGGTCATGATCTCAGGGTCCTGAGATTGAGTCCCGGGTCGGGCTCTCTGCTCAGCAGGGAGCCTGCTTCCCTCTCTCTCTCTGCCTGCCTCTCTGCCTACTTGTGATCTCTCTCTGTCAGATAAAT
>NC_081557.1:90818805-90838007 GCF_022355385.1 Mustela nigripes | reverse complement strand
CTGCCTGCCTCTCAGTGTACTTGTAATTTCTCTCTGTCAAATAAATAAATAAAATCTTTAAAGAATACTGATGATCGTCCCATATGGGGCTCCCAGCTCCATGGGGAGTCTGCTTCTCCCTCTGACCTCCCCTCTCATGCTATCTCTCTCTAATAAATAAGTAAAATCTTAAAAAAAAAAAAAAAATACTATGGTCAATTTAAAGGTCATTCAAAAATATATCCTTTCTGCTGATTCTGGTTGCAGACTGAATTAGAAAGATAAATGAGTCTTGAATATTGGCCACAGCACGATGCAGACTAGATAAATTTAGAGTGAATATGCAAAATTAGGTCAATTTAGGAAAACTCATTTTTTTTTTTTGGTCTGCTTCTTCAAAACTGTGCTTTGCAAAACCTCTGATCTAAAGGCTTTATATGCCATAGACTAATGCCTAAAAAATTACTTTGTGGGTAAGGTGTTAAAACAGCTCACTAGTTACAAAGTGGGAATACTTTATTTACTAAAAGAAAAAGATTTTATTTATTTATTTGAGAGACAGAGAGAACAAGAGAGCACGAGCGGGGAGGAGAGGGAGAAGCAGGCTCCCCATTGAGCAGGGAGCCCAATGTGGGGCTCAAAACTAGGACCCGGGATCATGACCAGAGCTAAAGGCAGATGGTTAACTGAATGAGCCACCCAGGTGCCCCTACTTACTTCTTAAAAAAGATTTATTTATTTATTTGAGAGAGAGTACACATGCATATGCATGACTGGGGGGTGGGCAGAGAGTTGGAGAGAAGCAGATTCTGCTGATCAAGGAGCTGGAGGCCAGCCTCTAACTCACAAACCAGAGATCATGACCTGAGCCAAAATCAAGAGTCCAACACGGAAATGACTGAACTACCCAGGTGTCTCTACTATTCTTTTTTTAAGATTTTATTTATTTATTTGACAAACAGAGATCACAAGTAGGCAGAGCAGCTGGCACAGAGAGATGGGAAAACAGGCTCCCTGCTGAGCAGAGAGTCCGATGTGGGGCTCGATCCCAGGACCCCGAGGATCATGACCTGAGCCGAAGGCAGAGGCTTAACCCAATGAGCCACCCAGGCACCCCGTCTCTACTATTTTTAAAAATACTTTATTTATTATATTTTTTAGTAATCTCTACACACCCAACGTGAGGCTCGAACTCAGGACATTGAGATCAGGAGTCACATGCTTTTCCCACTGAGCCAGGCAGGCACTCCAAAGTGGGACTACTTTAAAATATGACCCTTTAGGCTTTTTATGCTATCAGTCTACATTACTACAGCTTTTTGCACTACTTCAAATATCCTTCTTCACTTGTTTGCAAAGCTCCTGTTGTTGAAGGACAATTAAAATGTAACCATTGGGGGCGCCTGGGTGGCTCAGTGGTTTGGGCTGCTGCCTTCGGCTCAGGTCATGATCTCAGGGTCCTGGGATCGAGCCCCGCATCGGGCTCTCTGCTCCGCAGGAAGCCTGCTTCCCTCTCTCTCTCTCTCTCTCTCTCTCTGCCTGCCTCTCTGCCTACTTGTGATCTCTGTCTGTCAAATAAATAAATAAAATCTTTAAAAAAAAAAAAATGTAACCATTGGGGGTGCCTGGGTGTCTCGGTTAAGCCTCCGACTCTTGACTTCGGCTCAGGTCATGATCTCAGGTTTATGATCTCAAGGTCATGAGATATAGCCCTGTGTAGGGCTCCCTGCTGAGCAGGGAGTCTGCTTCTCTCCTTCTCCCTTTCCCTCTGACCCCCCTCTCGCAAATAAATAAATCTTTTTTTTTTTTTTTAAGATGCTATTTACTTATTTATTTATATCTTTTAAAAAAGATTTTATTTATTTATTTGACAGAGATCACAAGCAGGCAGAGAGAGAGGAGGAAGCAGGCTCCCTGCTGAGCAGAGAGCCCTATGCCGGGCTTGATCCCAGGACCCTGGGATCATGACCTGAGCCGAAGGCAGAGGCTTTAACCCACTGAGCCACCCAGGTGCCCCAAAGATGCTATTTATTGATTTGACAGAGAGAGAGAGAGAGAGCACAAGCAGGGGGAGCAGCAGGCAGAGGGAGAAAAAGGAGCCCGATGGGGAGCTTGATCCCAGGACCCTGGGACGATGACCTGGGCCAAAGGCAGACTGAGCCACCCAAGTTCCCCCTCAAATAAATAAATTTAAAAAAAAAAGTAATCCCCAGGTTATGTGCTAAGACCGAACTCAGTGGCAGTTAAGCAGAGCATGTGCACAGCTTCAAGGGCCTGCCTAGAGCTGTAGACATCTTTCCATCTTTCGTTCAGTAATCCTCCAGGTTCACAGAACAACAATGAAGCAACAACTTCAAAATTAAAGTCTCTTTCACAAAATATTGGCAGTATCCCAAATGCTGACAATGACCAGATGCTAGACCAATAATTCCAAACTTGCTTTACCATAAGACTTACTTGGAGTGCTTGCTAAAAATACAAATTCTCAGGCTTTTACCTTCAAGATTCTGATTCAGTAGTTCCAAGTGGGAACTACTGGAGAATGTATTGTTAAAGATAAGTATCCTACTTGATTGTTATGCCCAGTAAAGTTTGCAAAACACTGGCCTGTATTATATGAAATTCCTCACCGAAAACTCAGCTGTAAGAGTAGGCTTTACTCCTGAAGGAATCACAAGCTTAAGACTCTTTGCTCCTGATTTTCCTACGCGAGCTCAAAGGTACCCAACCCTGCCCCTGGACATGAGGATCCAAGAAATGTTTACTACTGAACGACTGTCATCTCAAACTCACTACCAACAGCTCAAAGCAAGAAAGTGTGAGAAGCTGTGGCTTGTACTATACCTTGTTGTTTTCCTCTTCATACTCATCACTGCTATTGTCAGCCATAGTCTTGTTAGGAAGATCGGTGGAATGAAGAAGTCCTAAGAAGACAAGTTTTCCCATTAGATTATTAAGATGATTTTTAAAAGATAAATATTTTTAAGTTTATAATATTTTATGTTCTTTTTTATGGAACAGTGTCTATTAAGAACATCTAGTTAAAGGAAAGGAGACTGAATTCTAGCCATGGTTCTGTCAACTCAATTCAGGATACATTTACTAAGTATTACTGTGCATAAGGCATTAGATTAGACATTATACTAGTCGATTATCTGCCATTACATAAATCATATAAAATCTTCCCTTAGTTTACACATTGGTAAAATGAGGTTAGTAATTAATAAAATGACAAGAGGGCTAGACTGATGGTCAGAAGACTGGGATTAAAGAATAACTCTAGGGGTGCCTAGGTGGCTGAGTCGGTGATGCGATTGCCTTCAGCTCGGGTCGTGATCTCAGGGTCCTAGGATCAAGCCCCACATCGCGCTCCCTGCTCAGCGGGGAGCCTGCTTCTCCCTCTTCCACTCTGCCTGCTTGCACTCTCCCTGTCTGTCAAATAAATAAATAAAATCTTAAAAAAAAGAACAATTCTCTGACATGTACAAAATGACTTAACCTGAGTCTCAGTGTTCCCACATCTGAAGAGAGGCAGTAATATTTATCACTCAGAACTGCTATGAGGATCAAACGACAAAACTCAAGTGAAAAGAACTGACCCAACAAATGGCAAATAATAGTCACAGGTATACATCTGAATCCATATGATAAGAGGAATAAAAATATTCTGAACAATTAAAAGTATAATCAGATGGGGGTGCCTGGGTGGCTCAGTGGGTTAAAGCCTCTGCCTTCGGCTCAGGTCATGATCCCAGGGTCCTGGGATTGAGCCCCACATCGGGCTCTCTGCTCAGCAGGGAGCCTGCTTCCTCCTCTCTCTGACTCCCTCTCTGCCTACTTGTAATCTCTGTCTGTCAAATAAATAAATAAAAATTTAAAAAAAAAGTATAATCAGATGTAAGATAGTAACCTGCAAGAAAACCATGTTCAATGATCACTTTTTTAAAAAGACTTATTTATTTATTTTAGGTGTGGGCAGAGGGAGAGGAAGAGACAGTCCCAAGTAGACTCCAAGCTGAGTGTGGAGCCCAACCTGGGGCTCGATCTCATGACCCCGAGATCATGACCTGAGCCAAAACCAAGAGTCAGACACTCAACCAATTGTGCCACCCAGGCGCCGCATGTCCAATGAATTCTAAATCAAATTAATGCAAATTAAACACCACTTTTCAGCCTACTACATTACCCAAACTGAAAACAAATGATAATGTCCATGGCTGGCAAGATTATATGCATGCTCAAATCAAAAACCTTGTCTATGTGTGTGTGTGTGTGTGTGTGTGTGTGTGTATCTCCCCCAAAAGACTGAAAGCAGGAACTCAAATAGATTGTATGCCCATGTTCGTAGCAGCAGAGTCACAGTAGCCAGAAGGTGGAAAAACCCAAGTATCCATCAACAGACAAAGAGATAAATAAAATGTGGTTATACGTACAATGGAGTATTATTCAGCCACAAAAAGGAAGGAAACAAACACAGGCTACAGCATAGATGAACCATGAAAACATTATGCTAAGTGAGAGAAGCCAGGCAAAATAAGCCAGGCAAAAGGACAAATGTTGTATGATTCCACTTTTGTGGAGCACAGAGTGGATGAAGTCATAGACACCAAGGAGAACAGAGGCTACCAGGGCCTGCCAGGGACTGGGGAATGGGGAGTTATTGTTGAACGAGTACTTTCTGTTCAAGATGATGAAAAAGCTCTGGAAATAGACAGTAGAGATAGTTACACAACTATATGAACGCATCTAATGCCACTGCATTGTACACTGAGAAATAATTAAAATGGCAAGTTTTATGCTGAGTATACTTGCTGCAATAAACAAGCAACCCCAGGTGTCATCCTTGATTCCTAACTCAAGAGCCAAACCCAACCCATCAGCCATTTACAACCCAAATACATTTCTTGTATTTGCCTCCACTCTCTATTCTTACCTTCCTCACCATATCCAAGTCACTGTCACCTCAGCCCAGCCATTGCAACAGTGCTTCCAACTGCCTCCTGACTTTCATCATTGCACCTTTCAATCCAAGACGCACATACCAGGAACATGACCTCAAAAGCTCTTCTTGTTAGGCCTCCTGCCTACCTCTGCCTACCTCTTGTCTGCCTGCCTTTGATACCACTCCTTCCTACCATACACTGATCTCTTTAAAGTCCTCAAACGAACCCAAGTTCTTTCTGGCCTGAGGTCCTTTTCACATTTCACTGCTGCTCCCTTTTCCTGGCCTACTCCTCAAAGTCCGTCTGGATCCTTCCTATCTTTCGGTCTCAAGTGTCACCTCCTCAGATCTTCCCTGACCATCCCATTAAAAGTAGATCCCCCGCCTCACCACTATTCATCATATCAAACCCTTTGCCTCCATCAGTGCACTTACCACATTTGTAATTATGTCTGTTTACTCATTTGTCATCGATGCTTGTCTCTTACAAATATCAGGAAGGCAAGGTCAAAGTCTCTTTTAATACTGTATACCTAGTGCCACACATAAAGCTGACACATGGTAGGTATTCAAGAAATGTCTGCTGAATAAATGACCATGTCAAGTCCTGTTAAAAGATTCTATTGAGATTTGCATTGGGATTGCAAAGGCAGGTTACTGAAGCATCTTCAAAACTAAGCAAGACAGTTTTGATACGTTCAAACTAACCAATCAACCAGCCAACCAACCATGAATCCATGGCAGATTGTGAGCAGAGCATATCATGAAGCAAATGGTAACAGGGAACACTGGTCAGGTTGGAGGAAAATCCTGAATCTGGGGGGCTGTGTTTTCTCCCCCCTTAACTAGTTAGAAAACACAAATAATGGCAAGCGTTTGCCAAACTGGACTCTGAAAGCCAACATTTGCTATTATAAAATGGGGACTTCTTTGAAACTATCACTATCTATCCTGTTCCTTGTTCTGAGAACGATTTCTCTTCTTTCCTCTTTATTCCTCTCTTACCTGTGTGTCTTGGGGTTGGAGTATGAATACTTGCAACCTCTTCAGAGTCGTTAATCTCTAGACGCTCATCATACGTCTGGTTTTCAACAACCTTGGTCTAAATGAAAGGAGACATGACTACATAGATCATATCACAGGATATGAGCTGATTCCTGACCAGCCTTGGTTCCTCCTCCTTACTCAAGTCACTGGTTTTACATGTAACCTTCACCCCCATTCAAACTATTCTGCTGCCACTCTTATTTAGCAACTGCCGGCAGGCTGGCTGAGGAAGGAGGGAATCGTGGAGGGAAACGACAGCTAACTTAGGCAGCAGCTCCCCAAAGCTGTAGATACACGCGCAAGGGCGGTACAGTATTCGTCTTAGAGGGCAGCTCTCTCCTTAGGTTCTGTCAGTTTTCCCAAGGATGCTGGGGTTTCTCGGGATTGGCGGTGGGGTGACAGGGGGCTGCAGAGGCTCTAGAAAGAGTTTGTCTCCGGAGTCACCTTGTTTACCAGAGGAGAGGGTGAACTCCACAGTCTCTCGGTCCCATCCATTAACTCCAAGAGCATCACCCCCATCTCCACCCTCTGTCTTGGGGGTCGGATCCCACTTAAGTTTCTTGGGGAGCGAAGGAAGCAGAATGTTTGCTGGTGGCGTGAGGGACGAGGAGAAGGAACGGTTGTCAAGGAGATGGGAAGAGATGGGGAGTGCTGGAGGGAAGGGGAGTCCCTTAAGATTCCTCTTGGGAGGGAGAAAGGCAGTGCTGTTTCCGCTAGGGAGAGTACGAATTACCTGTAGCCCCTCTGAATCCGTCTCCTCTATATGGGAAGAACCCCAGCCTAGGGCCGGGGTCTCACTCCAGTGTTAAGCCACTTGAGGGGCTTCGACGTGGAGCTACCCGCCTTGTTGTCAGTCGCTAGGCAAAACAAAAAGCAAGCAAGAAAGAAAAAATCGCGAGACTTGCTTTCAGTCTCGTGAGACTTCTCCACTCGCGCTTTGCGTCTCTTCCAGCGGCAAAGGGATCCGAGGAGGATCTGGCGGCGCTTGGATAAAGCCTCTCTGGGCAGTCTAGTCCCCTGTTTTTCTATGGTTTCAGGAAATGCGTTTGCAGCGGCATCTAGCGACCACGTCTTGGCGCAGCCGGCTGATGAAGCCCTCCGATTGGGAAATGCGGTGCACGTTTCTCCTCCAGGATAAGGGAGTTTTTCCTCAATCAGAATTTAGGTCGACTCGACTCTCGAGGGAGCAGTCCCACAGCTCTTCGTATGTCCCTTTACAGCATTTCTATTACATTACAGTACGCCCCTTTCACGCTGTCTCATTGTCTGGGACATGTCATACATGTTATACCAAGAAATTATTCGTTATTTGAGATTTAAATTTTAGTTTCCTATATTTTTATTTGCTGAGGAAGACAGAGCTTCTTTAGACAGGGTCTGTGTCTAATTTTTAAGTTCTTTGTAGCAGCAGTGCCTTGCATACGTTAGGCACTTCATGTTTGTTGGATGGGGGAATGAGGGAATAAGTGAATGAAGATGTAAGGAACAAATATTTCAAAACTAGAGGCATAGTTAATTTGGGGAGTCAGAGAGAGAGAGAAACAAAAACAAAGAAAGTATTGAAATTTGACCCTGAAAACCTGCCAGAGGAAAATGGGATGTCGCTTTAAAAAGGAAAATGAGAGACACCTCTTCTGAGATATTTTCTGTTAAAAATGGAACTGTAAAACTTTCAAATGTTTGTGTCACCTATTATTGCTAATAATAATGCATACGTCTTGTTGAGCACTTACTATGCAGGAGGACTTAGATGATATAATCTTATTTATTAATATATTATCTAACTTTACATCCTTATGGGATAGATGTTCCTGACAATTGACAGATTAGATAAGAGTTACCTGCCTGGAGTCACTCAGCTAGTAAGTGGGCAAAATGGAAGTCCAACACAGGTCTAATTCCCAAGTCTTGGCTTCTAACCATTATGACATATCACCTCTAAGGCTCTTGTCAGGAAGCACTTACGGGATGCTATTCTTATGCAGTGTAATTTAGCTAATGTCTTATTTCCAAAGAATCAGCATCAGTTGGTCTCAGCTGAGCTTCGGTGGTCCATATCGAAGGCCCCTGGAAGCTGCCACAATAAAACGGTAATTCCAGGCAAGATTTTTACTTTTTTAAATTAAGAATTTGTCTTTTTTTACAGTATTTTCTTTACAATATTTTTATTTTTAAAAATTTATTTATTAGAGAGAGGGAGCATGACAGATCAGCATAAGAGCAGGGAGGAGGTGTAGAGGAAGAAGCAGACTCCCTACTGATCAGGGGGCAGAATGTGGGACTCCCATCTCAGGACCCTAGGATCATGACCAGAGCTGAAGGCAGACACTTAACAGACTGAGCCACCCAGACGCCCTAGAAGATGTTTTTATAACAAAAATATAAAACACAGTTTGACATATATCCTCCCAGACATGCCAAGTTTTAAAATATATGAGCTTTCTATAATGCAGTGCTTAAGAGCACCGGTTCTGAAGTTGAATAGCCTTTGTTTGAATCCTGGCTTTGCTACTCTGTAACCCCTGACATCGGTGATAGAAGTTTTCCTCTTTCTGTTTTTGTTTTCATTTTGTTTTAAGTAGACTCTGCGCCTACTGTGGAGCCCAACTGGGGCTTGCACTCACCACCCTGGGTCAAGCCCTGAGCTGAGATCAAGAGTCGGATGCTTACCCAGCTGAGGCAGCCAGATGCCCCTAGGTTTCCTCTTTATGTCTTGGTTTCCCCACCTGTAAAATAGAGATATTGGTGGTACCTTTTTCCGAGAATTCTAGTGACAATTTTTTTTTTTTTTGGATGCTCACTGAAAGACAACTTTTTGTTACTTTTATGTACAGAAAATTCAAAAGCATCCACTTAGCCTAGTTTGGTGGCTAGTTCTTTAGCCTTTGCCTTTTCTAAGTTGGCAATGTAAGCCACCGACTTTGCACCCTGGATGGTGCCTCCCAAGTGTCGGCAGATCTCGTCGTATCTGTCAATGTCATTTGTCCTGACGGCTTCCACCAGCTTAGCCAGAATCCTTTGTCTTCTGAGTTAACCTGTGTGAAGGCAATAGTGGTGCAGGTCTTCCTGTGCACCAGATGCCCCAGCCTGGCCTTCCCCTTGATAATGCTAGCCGGGAACCCCCATCCTATGACACAGGGCAGGCAGGAAGACAGCCAGCTCAACGGGATCCACACCATATGCAATCACTAACAGCTGAGACTTCCTGTTTTCCACCAAGGTGGTGACAGTGTTAACCCCAGCTCAAAGAACAATCAGCCTCTTAGTGGGGACATTCGCTTTGCTGACAGCTTTCTTCTCAGCCCCAGCCAACAATCTCTGCTTCTTCCTTGCTTTGTCTCTGGTCTGTATTTGTGGGCCCGCTTAAGCAATTGAGTGGCTGTTTGGTGGCCTAACACCTGGGTGAACCTGTTAATCACAGGAGGCGCTTGTAGACCTTTACAGAGCAACCCTTTGCTGCTGCAGCCGGAGGTAGTGGTCCCATTTGACAAAGCAGGTGAGGTCCCTTTTGGATGGGATGTCCTGTCCAATGCCAAAATTATTGGGCCTTTTCTCAAACGGGATTGATCACCTTCTTGGCCTCCTGCTTCTTCACTACAGCAGGGGCTGGGACCACCTTGTTCCCCTTAACCACCCTTTCTTTTGTCATCGTGAATGGCAGGAGCGAGTTTTGTAGGGGAACTAATGAGATAATCCATGAATGAGATAATGCATTACTTTAGAGTAATGCCTGGCTCATTTTAAGTGTTCAGTAAGCGTTAAGGAATATACGAAAGATAAAAAGAGACAGTGTCATCAGGAGAAAAGCTGGCTTTGAATCCTGGCCCTACCATTCACAGACTGTTTGAGTTTGGAGAGGTGTTTAACTTCTTTGATCCTCAGTGTCCTTATCTGGATTGTTGTAAAGGGTTAGAGATAACGTATAAAGTACCTGACACAAAATAAACACTCAGTAAAAGAATGCTGTTTATCCATTTCAGCAGTGGGTGAGTGCTATAGAGTTGAGCCAATGGTGAGGGATGAAATGATATAGGATGTCAGAAAGAACTGCTTAATCAGGTCTATTCAAAGTCTGACTTTTGGCTTTGGAGAATTGCCAACAGAATCAGAAAACTGGATCTGAGTTTTATTTCCATTATAAACTGGCTTAGAACTTTGAGTAAATTTCTTTTTTTAAAAGATTTTATTAATGGGGAGCCTGGGTGGCTCAGTGGGTTAAAGCCTCTGCCTTTGGCTCAGGTCATGATCCCAGGGTCCTGGGCTCGAGCCCCCATCCCCACTCTCTGCTGAGCAGGGAGCCTGCTTCCCCCCACCAATTGCCTCTCTGCCTACTTGTGATCTCTGTCAAAGAAATAAATAAAAACTTAAAAAAAATAAAGATTTTATTTATTTATTTGAGAGAGAGCAAGAGAGAGGGTGTGTGAGCTGGACAGAGGGAGAGGGAGAAGCAGACTCCCCAGTGATCAGGGAGCCCAATGCAGGGTCAAATCCAGGACCCTGGGATCATGACCTGAGCTGAAGGTGGACACTTAACTGACTGAGCCACTCAGGCACCCCGTGTAAATTTCTTAAACTTGTCATCATCTTCTTCATCTATAAAATATCCTCTTTTTTTTTTTTTTTTTTAAGGTATAGAATTTAGGAGCACTTTCCTGGCTCAGTCTAGGAGCACCTACCTGGCTCTGTTGGTAGAGCATATGACTCTTGATCTCCGGGTTGTGAGTTCAAACCCTACGTTTATTTAAAAATAAAATCTTTATTTTTAATTTTATTTTATTTTAAAGATTTTATTTATTTGATAGAGAGAGACACAGCAAGAGAGGGAACACAAGCAGGGGGAGTGGGAAAGAGAGCAGCAGGCTTCCCACAGAGCAGGGAGCCCAATGTGGGGCTCAATTCTGG
Organism: Mustela nigripes; assembly: GCF_022355385.1. NCBI lineage: Eukaryota > Metazoa > Chordata > Mammalia > Carnivora > Mustelidae > Mustela > Mustela nigripes. The sequence continues at coordinate 90,827,137 of NC_081557.1, read as the reverse complement.
GACTCTGGGATCATGACCCGAGTCGAAGGCAGACACTTAACGACTGAGCCACCCAGACACCCTAAAAATCTTAAAAAAAAAAAAGATATAAACCATAAAAATTCACTCTTTTAAAGTGTATAATCTGTGGTTTTTTAGTATAGTAACAAAGTTGTGCAACCCTCACCTCTAATTGCAGAACATTTTCTTCACTTCAAAAAACAAATCTTACTCCCCATTCCTTCCCTCTCCTAGTGACTTGAAGCTTTATTTCCTATTTTATGGATTTGCCTACTGTGGACAGTTCACATAAATGAAATGAACAGTTTCAGAGCAAGTCCTCCCATATAAGATATGGTCTTTCATGACTGCCTTCCTTCACTTAACATAATATTTTCAAGGACAATCCATGTTTATCATGTATCAGTATCTTTTTATGACTGATACTCTACTGTACAGATATACCACATTTTGTCTTCCATTCATCTATTGATGGACATTTGCATTGTTTTCACTTTTTTGGCTATTATGAATAATGTTTCTAGGAACATCATTGTAAAAATTTTGTATGAACATATGTTTTTTAAAAGATTATTTATAAGTCATCTCTACATGCAGCATGGGCTCAAACTCACCACCTGAGTCACATACTCTTCTGACTGAGTCAGCCAGGTGCCCCTGTATAAACATATGTTTTTAATTCTCTTGGATATATACCAAGGAGTGAAATTGATAGGTCATATGGAAACTATGTTTAATTTTTGAAAAACTGCCCACTGTTTTTCCAAACATCTGCACTATTTTACATTTCCACCAGCATTGTGAGAGGGTTTTAATTTCTCCAAATTCTCACCAACACTTATTATTATAGCCATCCTATTGGGTTTGAAGTGGTATCTCATTGTGGTTTTGATTTGCATTTCCCAAAGAACTAAGGATGTTGAGCATCTATCTTTTCATGTGCTTTTTGGTTATTTGTATACTTTCTTTGGAGACACGTTATTTTACCCATTTATTCATTTATTTATTTAATATGTGTGTATGTATGTATGCAATGTCTACAACCAGCATGGGGCTTGTACTTAGGACCATAAAATCAAGAGTCACATACTCTACAGACTCAGCCAGCCAGCCAGACATTCCTATTTTGCCCAATTTCAAATTAGCTTTTTTTTTTTTTTTTTTTTTTGAGAGAGAGAAAGAGTAGGGAAAGGGCAGAGAGAGACAAGCAGACACCCTGCTCAGTGGGAAGCCCCACAGTGGGCTTTCATTATGGCCTTAGCCAGAGTCAGAGGCTTAACCGCTTAACCCACTGAGCCACCCAGTCATCCTAAAATTACCTTTTTATTGTTGAGTTCTAAGAGTTCTTTATATATTCTGGATACTAGTCCCTTAGGCACAGTAGTTTGTTTGTAGATTAAGTGATATAGTGGCTATGAGAGCTTTATAAACTGTAAACCGTCACTAATTAAACGAAGGTGATTACAGACGGTGAAAAGACAGCAACATGAGGTCCCACCGCTATAGGGCGAGCCCCCGTACCTCGTCGGCAAAACCTGCCCAGCAGCCGGGTACCGACACATTCCCCACCCCACGGAGTCCCGCCTTCCGCCCTTTGACCCGCGCCATTTCCGGTTGGAGACGTGGCTCGAGGCCGCCATCTTGGCAGAAGGCAAAGCTGTAGCGGCTCTTGACAGGGGGGCAGCAGGTCTGGAGCGGCCGGTGCTCCCCTTCCCCTGACTCCAGCCCCAGTGGAGCGGGAAGCGCGGGTGAACCCCCCCACCGTCCTCACCATGGTAAGACCCGAGCCAGGCCGAATTCCGAGGATCTGGCTTCGGTCGTCCGCTCTGCCTGCCGGACGGCCTGGTGCTGGAGACGAGGAGTCCCGCCCCGAGGGCCTGGAGCCGGGCGCTTCCCTCAGGGATCGGCAAGCAGTGTGGCCTTCCCCGCCCTGTGTCCGACCTCCCGGGAGATCCGAGGGACCTGTCTGCAGTCCCTCTCCCGTTGCTCCCACACCCCTTCCTCACCCCGCCCCTACCCAACTGGGCACCCTCCTCTGCTGGGCCCGGGGTGTTTGCTGTTCGAGAACCTCTTGGTGGTGTGGCTTGGACCCTCGCGCTGCAGACCTCGCACTTCGGCGCTAGTGTCCAGCGGGTTTTATGGGCGCCGGGCTCGGCCGATTGGGCTTCTCTTGTGGGGGTGGGGGGGCTCCCTGTCTTAGGGAATCAGCTCTCCGCTCATCCCCGGTGTTTGGTAGGCCCGGGATACCCGAAATCCAGATCCATTGGTGTTCGGGGCTTCTTTTGTTTGCTCGGAAGGGGGAAATAGAGGAAAGTTCGAAAGGAGGCGTAGAACAGGAAGGAGTAACTTCTGACACGAATCTGTAGGACCCAGGTGTCCCTGAAACCTTCCACTACTACAGAATTTAGGTGTGTCCGTTTGTCAGTGTTAGTATCTGCGGTGTATGGAGCGTTGGGAAAAGGTGAGCGAGTCCTAGAGAACATGGGCTTTCTGTTTTCAGGGAACTTAGGGTTCTGGTGAAGTCAGATGTGTTGTTGGCATATCGTTCTCAGAAGTCTCAGAGAGGAGGAGGAGGAGTAAGAAGGGATTATACCGGGGGACCTGTTACTTGCCTTCACATTCGGGATCTTTGTGTTCTCATCTGTGGTAGAGGGGGAAAAATTAATGTGTGTGAGGATGGGACCGACAAAACACAGTGGTGACTCCACGAAATCTTGCTTCATCACAATTTGCGGGTATCTATGAAGTAGGAGAAATCCTTTGGTTTCAAATGAGCCAGTAATTTATTTTTTTAGTGTACTTTATGCCTTTCAATCTTTTGAAGGATTTTCTTATTTTCTAGTTAATAGATTAATAGTTGATTTAAAGCATCTTCCTACATACTTGAGATGACGTGTAATTTGGTGCCGGTCTTACTAAGTTCTGCTGACACCCCCCCCCCTATTTTTTTCTTTTTAAAGATTTGACTTATTTGACAGACAGAGATCACAAGTAGGCAAAGAGGCAGGCAGAGAGAGGTGGAAGCAGGCTCCCCACCGAGCAGAGAGCCGGGTGCACGGCTCAATCCCAGGACCCTGAGATCATGACCTGTGCCGAAGGCAGAGGCTTTAACCCACTGAGCCATCCAAACGCCCCAGCTGACAACCTTTCTAGATGGAATGGTGGTCTTTCAACCACTGAAAGGTTTTTGTTTTCAGCTTAAGGCAAATTGCATCTAGACTGTTTGCCTCATAAAACTTTACTGTTGGACATAAACTTTCCAAAAACTCCTTTGTTCATTTCCACTAGGAGTCTCAGTATTTGGATGGTGATTTTTTAATTCCTTTTCTGTTTACATCCTGGTTGTATTTGTAGTAAATTTTGGAGGATATTATAATTTTAATAGCAAAATTAAACCCTTGTATTATATAAAGTGGATATAATCTTTACAAAAATCTTGTTTGTTGAAAAGTTCTTAAACTTAATATTTTTAGTTCATTGATAACTGAGAGATGGTAAAGCCCTAGGTGTTAAGTGATAAACATAAAATATGTTTTGCATGTCATTTGGATATCTGTGCATATACATACAGTTGTGTCATGTATAAATATGCATTTTTAAAAGATTATATGGGACTTGACCCAGATACCCAGATTGGTGTATTCTGGAGAAAAACTAGGTACATTCTGCTCTGTTGAGTCTTAAAAGTTACTAAGTATTATTTCTGTGTAATGTTTTTGGGTCTTATTCCTTTACAGAGAGATCCCTGGACAGTGGAATTGTCCAAATAGGGTGACATTTTGTAAGATTTCTTGGATCTGAAAGTTGCGTGAAAACTTCTGAAAGTTGGGATACCTGGCTGACTCAGTCGGTAGAGCATATGACTCAGTCTTGCGTGGTGAATTCAAGCCCCACATTGGGATGTGGAACCTACCTAGAAAAAGAAAAATAATAATAAAATAAAACTTCTGAAAGTTGATTTTTCCTCAACATTGTATTATAAATTTTAATTTAAAAAAATATATTTTAAAAATTTATTTGACAGAGAGATAGCAAGAGCAGGAACACAAGCTGGGGGAGTGGGAGAGAGAAAAGCGGGCTTCCTGCTGAGCAGGGAGCCAGATGTGGGGCTTGATCCCAGGACCCTAGGATCATGATCTGAACTGAAGGCAGACGCTTAGACTGAGCTACCCAGGCACCCCAAATTTTTCAAACATCCAGAAAAGCTGAAACAACTTCACAGTGAACACCTGTATGAGGAGTAGTTAGATTCTGTAACATTTCACTATGATTGTTCCATCACTCATTTAATCATCTAGCCAGCCAAGCCTCTCTCTCCCTTTTTTTTTTTTAAATGCATTTCAGAGTAAATTGCACATATCAGTACATAAATGTTGTGTGTGGGTTTTTGTTTTGTAGCTATATCATGTCCTTATTTCAGATTTGTAAAGTTGATACACAGTGGTAGCATAAGTTTTAAGTGGAGGAGCCTAGGTGGTGCGGTTGGTTGTGTCCAGCCCTTGGTTTCTGCTTGGGTCATGATGGTGTCCTGAGATTGAGCCCTGTTCAGGCTCTGTGCTCATTGTGGAGTCAGCTTGGGACTCTCTCTCCCTCTTCCTCTTGCTCCCTACTGCTTGTGCCCTCTCTCTCGCAAATACATAAATCTTTTTTTTTTTTTTTTAAGATTTTATTTATTTATTTGACAGACAGAGATCACAAGTAGGCAGAGAGAGAGGAGGAAGCAGGCTCCCCATGGAGCAGAGAGCCGGATGTAGGGCTCTATCCTAGGACCCTGGGATCACGACCCTGGGATCACGACCTGAGCTTAAAAGGTGGAGGCTTTAACCCACAGAGCCACCCAGGTGTCCCTCAAATACATAAATCTTTAAAAAAAAAATTTAGCCAGATGTAATAAATGTTGATTTTTGAAAAATAAATTACCTTTGGCTTTAGCCTAAGATCTTACCTTAGCTGAAATTAAGAGTTGGATGCTTACCCGACTGAGCCACCCAGGCGCCCCAATAAATTTAAATTTGAATAAATGACATGAAGTCTCATGGTAGCAACAGTCTGTAAGATCTTTGCTTACCTACAGAATGCTGTTCTTATTCACTCAGTAGAGCAGTGAATGAACTAGAGTGGACACATTCAATATAAATAATAGTATTCAGTCCCAAAAGTCATTAGTTATTAGAAAGCTAGATTTGGGTTTGTGTGGGTGATCTGTACATACTGAGGGAGAAACTGAAATCCTACATGGTAATATCAGTCCCCAATTGGGGGTTATTATGCTTTTATTTTCTTTTTATATAATTCAGCAGCTGCACAGCTTTTTGTTTTCTTTATGTATCTTTTTTTTTTTAAAGATTTTATTTATTTATTTGATAGAGAGAAATCACAAGTAGACGGAGAGGCGGGCAGAGAGAGAGAGGGAAGCAGGCTCCCTGCTGAGCAGAGAGCCCGATGTGGGACTCCATCCCAGGACCCTGAGATCATGACCTGAGCCGAAGGCAGCGGCTTAATCCACTGAGCCACCCAGGCGCCCTTCTTTGTGTATCTTTTTGATTGTTGTTTCTGGGAACAGGAAAAGAATGAAAATGATTTTCTTGAGTTTCCGTTGATTTGCCATCTACTTATTCTCCAAATAGAAAGTTTACTGCAAAAACCGAGAACAGTGTCCTTTTATTTTTATTCTTTACAAGAAACTTGTGATGAGCTTAAAACTCTCACTGAGTAACTTTCCAAGTTTTAGGTTTTGTATGTGATCTAGATTTTATTGTAATTTTCCCTCTGCTTCTCTCATGCAAACAGGAAAGACAAAATGGTCCTTTATGACACTTGTAGAAACTACCCTTAATATGATTATGAATCATATATATATGAATATACATATATATGACAATATTTATATATATATCCTCATTACAGTGAATTACAAAGGAGAAAGTGCTTAAATCTGAAAGTGAGAAATATGAAAGTATTTAGAGCTTTGAGGAACTCTTTGGCTTTTTTTCTTCAGAGAATTATGCATGTTTATGCTGAATTACTACCTTTTATTTTCGGATATCTGTCACTAGTGAGGATGAAGGAATGGTACAGCAGCTTGTCTCACATACCTACTGTGCACACTCATGATTTGTTTGGATGAGGTACTTGCCTTTTAGCAGCTTAGTGTTCATGTAAAATACTGTTCCGAAGTAGTTGCCACTGGAGCAGTGGGTGTAAAGTGGAGGTATTGTACATTTTTAGTTGCTGTAAAGTTATCAGATGCTTAACTTGTAAAATCATAAAGATGGGAAATCACTTTAGATTTCATATGAACTAATCTCTATTTTGGGGAAGCAGTTAAGTGACTTATGCAATACACAGTGATAGAGGCAGAACAGAAACCTAATGCTTTAGGTTTCTTTTCTTTTCTTTCTTTTTTTTTTTTTTAAAGCTTTTATATTTATTTATTTGACAGACAGAGATCACAAGTAGGCAGAGAGGCAGGCAGAGAGAGAGAGAGAGGGGGAAGCAGGCTCCTAGCGGAGCATAGAGCCTGACACGGGGCTTGATCCCAGAACCCTGGGATCATGACTTGAGTGGAACGCAGAGGCTTTAACCCACTGAGCCACCCAGTCGCCCCTTAGGTTTCTTTACTCAAAGAACTTTATGATTTGTGTAGTTAAATCTGGGTAGAAGAGAGTTGTTATTTAATCCAAACATAAATTATGATATATTCAAGCTGTTTAAGTATTATTAAAAGAAAATTTGTCTGACAAAGCTCAACTTAATGTGTGTGTGTGTTTTAAATTAAACAATCCTGGAGAGATCATCTAACTTTTGGGCCTTCAGTATTTAGATCTATAAAAACAATCAAGGGCTCTTGAAGGGTCCTGTTAGGTCTAAATGTTCTTTTCCAAAAATGAAAATAAATTAAAACAATTTTATAGAGAATCATACTTACTCACTCTTCCCCAGAGAAAATCAGATCAAATTAGAGTTGGAAAAATTAACTTACCTTTTAGTGTATACTGGATTTTAATAATTGTTAAACATTGGTAAACCCTGATAGGAAGGGAAGCTTTATTATTTCAAGGCATTTAAGGAAATGAATATTAACTTAGAATAGGTTAAATTTATCTTGTTTAGAGGTGACCTTATGTTCCAGAGGTGACATGAATAACATAGTGAATAGAAACCTGTATCAGCTTTGTGGTCTCTCTGATTGTGGTATCTTGGGTATTTGGAGGCTTAGAGCCATACTTAAAGTGGGCACTTTGATCCTACTTTGGGAGCCTTATTTTGCTTGTACCTGTGTAATGGAATGACTCAAAGTCTCAGAGTTTTCCAGCTTAGGTCCTACTAAAACCCCGGTGTTTCTTCATCTTTACACACTCAGATCCCCCAGTTAATCAAAGTATAATTCTTTTATTATGGGAGGGGCAGAGGGAAAGGGAGAAGTAGACTCCCCACTGGGCAGGAAGCCCAACATGGGACTGGATCCCCGGATCCCTGAGATCATTACCTGAGCCAAAGACCGACACTTTACTACCTGAGCCACCTGCGCGCCCCAGTCTTGTGACCAGGAGTCACAAGCTGTACTGACTGAGCCAGCTGGGTGCCCCTGCCCTCCTTTTTGTTTTTAATTGGCTATAATTTACATACCATAAAATTTAGCCTTTTAAATTCTATGATTCAATAGATGTGTTAGTATATTCACAAAGTTGTACGACCATCACCACTATCTAAGCTTAGAACATTTTCATAACCCCAAAGAGAAACTCCATACTTATTAGCAGCCACTCATTTCCCTTTCCCAGCCTCTGGCAACCACCAATCAATCTCCTTTCTTCTCCGGATTTGCTATTCTGGATATTTCATATAAATGGAACCATGTAAGATGTGGTCTACTTTCTTTCATTTAGCACAGTATTTTCAAAGTTCATCCATGTTCATTTATTTTTATGATTGAATAATATGCCATTGTATGGATAAACCACATTTTGCTTATTCATTCATCGTTCGGTAGACTTGGGTTTTCACTTTTTAGCTTATTTTTAGCTTATTTTCATTATTATGAATAATGCTGCTATGAACAAGTCTTTATGCAGTACAGCTGTTTTCTCAGGGATAATTTTGGAGCAAAAGTCCTCCTTCTTTGGACATATGTGGCATGTAAGCCTTCATTGACCAGCACAGAGACTTACCTGCTTGTCATGTGTAAGCTGAAACAGTTTTTTATTTAAAAGAATTTTTTTTTTTTGCCAGAAATATGTAGATGGTTGAAACATGAACCTCCTATAAAAATTAATGTGAAATTGAATTTCTTTTTTTTTTTTTTTAAAGATTTTATTTATTTATTTGACAG
>NC_081557.1:90809503-90815805 GCF_022355385.1 Mustela nigripes | reverse complement strand
ATTTATTTGACAGAGATCACAAGTAGGCAGAGAGGCAGGCAGAGAGAGAGGTGGAGTGGTAGAGGGGGAGCAGACTCCCTGCTGAGCAGAGAGCCAGATGTGGAGCTCCATCCCAGGACCCTGGGGGTCATAACCCGAGCTGAAGGTAGAGGCTTAACCCATTGAGCCACCCAGGCGCCCTGGTATAAATTGTTTTTACATAGCTGCTTGGAAAGAAACATGATGGTAGTTATCTCCCTAATACCTAGTTACCTATTCTTTTTTTTTTTTTTTTTAAGATTTTATTTATTTACTTGAGAGAGAGATAGTGAGAGAGAGCATGAACGAGGAGAAGGTCAGAGAGAGAAGCAGACTCCCCATGGAGCTGGGAGTCCGATGCGGGACTCGATCCCGGGACTCCAGGATCATGACCTGAGCCGAAGGCAGTCGTCTAACCAACTGAGCCACTCAGGCGTCCCCCTAGTTACCTATTCTTGATGGATAAGGACATTGTGTTCTCCTATTATTATTACAGAACTATTTTGATGTACTTAGACTATAAGAATATTTGAATTAACTAACTTGTTTTTTCTTCCAGTTTACCTGTAGAGGACAGGTTTCTGTATAGCTGAGAAGCCTGACCAGTGGGATATTGATATGTCAGAGGTTGTATTGTAGCATTGAGACTTCCAAAATATTACTTATATTTGTGAATTCTTGGGATCCTATACTGCAGAGACGATAACACTGTACTTAATTTCCTTACTCACTTGCTAATGACATTTGAGGTCTCTTGTTCTTCCTTTGGTGCTTCTTTTTTTTTCCTTTTTGAAAAAGATTTTATTTCTTTATTTGAGAGGATAGAGCAGGAGCCCACAAGCAGGGGGAGTGAGTGGCAGAGGGAGAGGCAGGCTTCCTGTCGAGCAGGGATCCTGATGCAGGGCTCAGTTGCAGAACCCTGGGATCATGATCTGAGCCAATGACAGACACTTAACTGACTGAGCTGCCCAGGCTCCCCTGGTGCTTGGTTTTGTTTAATGAATGTCAGAAAAAAGGCAGTTCGTCTTTATCCTTGACCGGTGTCAAAACCTGTGTGAAACATTGAATCACTTAGTTTTTCATTTTATAGATTGTTTACATATGTAGAAGTAAGATAGTGGGATGGGGTTTATTAAAGAACAAAAGATAAATTTGGACATGCTAGATTAGTTCCATGTTCTAGGGGGAAAAAAAAGGAAAGATCAGAGGCTTATATATGAACTTTTAATCTGTCTGGTCAGACATCTTTTTTTGCTGTGGACATTTCTGTTCTAAGAAAAAGTTTGAACTATTCTTCATGGGTCTGCCAAAGCAGAAAGCAACCCATTTCTGAGCCATAGGATATCTGTTAACAAATGTATTTGTAGACTTGGCAAAAGTTTTTTTTTTTTAAACTAAGTTTTCCTTAAAGTAAGTTATTGAAAAATAGGACTGATAGTTCCATTTTGCTTCACTGTAGTTTTATTTTTTGAATTATGTACTAGAATTAAAAGAGCAATGAAGGAGAGTTTGAAAATCAGCATTCTAGTAGTCATATCACTAAGTAACTGCGTGTGTCATTCTTTGGAAGATCTGAGGGTGCTAAAAGAGAACAGATGTGAAGAAATAATTAGTACTTACTTAGACGTATGTTCCTGGCAGGTGCTGTTGGCAGCTGCGGTCTGCACAAAAGCAGGAAAGGCTATTGTTTCTCGACAGTTTGTGGAGATGACCCGAACTCGGATTGAGGGCTTGTTAGCAGCTTTTCCAAAGCTCATGAACACTGGAAAACAACATACATTTGTTGAAACAGAGAGTGTAAGATACGTCTACCAGCCTATGGAGAAGCTGTACATGGTGCTGATCACTACCAAAAACAGTAACATCTTGGAAGATCTGGAGACCCTAAGGCTTTTCTCAAGAGTGGTAAGAGTCTTTCTGTAATTGTGGGTCTTAGTTTTCTGCTTTAAATTTTCACTGTGAAACTCTTTTTTTCCCCAAGCAGCTGATGCTTACCAGTTTGCATGCTATATGCTTCCCATCCCAGCAGTTTATTATTACAGCTGTTTATTCATTCAGCAGACACTGTGTGTTCTCCTAGGCTAGGGTACCCCAAAAGAGAATGTGTGAACTGACCTTTCATTTCTTAAGCTGTTGCTTCAGTCTGTTTTTGTGGTTCTGACACCTGTTTGTCTGTATTTTTAGATAATATTCATTAGGTAAGCCTTATTGATACAGGCACAACACTCTCTCTCTCTCTCTCTCTCTCTATGCCAAAGTCATGCTAACTTGCTATTTGGATTCTTTGAAATTTGTGTATTTTATTTTATTCGAAATTTCTGAATTTTAAAGGATAAGACTTAGGAAACATAAAGACTACTAAGTCTTAAATGTTTCTTTTCCATCACTGCCCACGATTAGATCCCGGAGTACTGCCGAGCCTTAGAGGAGAATGAGATATCAGAGCACTGTTTTGATTTAATTTTTGCTTTTGATGAAATTGTTGCCCTGGGATACCGGGAGAATGTTAACCTGGCACAGATCAGAACCTTCACGGAAATGGATTCTCATGAGGAAAAGGTGTTCAGAGCGGTTAGAGAGGTAAATACATAGAGTCTTCTTTGGGACTTCTTGTTTGTGTGTCTTTCTTTTAGGCTTTACTGTTTTCCTGTTCTCATTTGCTGGTCTAGACTGTACTCAAAGCCACATCCACGGATGTCTCTTTTTGTAGACCCAAGAACGTGAAGCCAAGGCTGAGATGCGGCGTAAAGCAAAAGAATTACAACAGGCCCGAAGAGATGCAGAGAGACAGGGCAAAAAAGCACCAGGATTTGGAGGATTTGGAAGCTCTGCAGTATCTGGAGGCAGCACAGCTGCCATGATCACAGAGACCATCATTGAAACCGATAAACCAAAAGTGGCACCTGCACCAGCCAGGTAGAATTCAGTGTATCACTGACAACCTAGACAGGCAGATGAAGGCTGTATGTGTCTATTTTGGAGTAATATCTGATTTCTGGGCAAGTTGAAAATAATGAGTGACTTAATGTAAGATGTAATATTAAATTTGGCTACATAATAACGGGATAAGGGAGAAATCTGAATGTGGTGGTGGATTTTTTGTGTAAAAGAGGTTTCTTTTATAGATTATACCATGAGAGTTGGCTTATATATTTTGGGAGAAGAGGGGATATTTAACTGTTTATAGAAAATGGATTTTTTAATCTTGGTGTGAATATGAATAGATTTCTGGGAGAATCTGTCAACTACCTGGAAGTATATGCAAGAGTTTTTTAATGCACAGGTATATTTATCAGGATGGAAGGTACAAAGTTTTCATCCAATCATGCATGCTTTTTATAAATGTACCTTTGTTCTTTAGGTCTTTGAAGCTTATGTATTATTTTATTTATTAGAGAAGGAGAGAGAGAAAAAGAGGGAGAATGAGCAGAGGGGAGAGAGAGATGCAGTCTTCCCACTGAGCAGGGAGCCCAGTGTGGGACTCAGTTCCAGGCCCCTGGGATCATGACCTGAGCTGAAAGCAGACGCTTAACTGACTGAGCCACCGAGGCACCTGAATTAATCACGTATTAATAGTGACTCAGCTGCCAGTTTGGGCAGGGAATAGTCTAAAGTTCCACTAAACTCTAGGATGCTTGAGTTTTTCCTTTGATATCTTCACTTTTGTCTTAAAGAACAGTGTCAGGGAAACCTTGAATGCTATGGGGTTATTAATGTTTGTTAGTTGTGATGTTTTTCTTATTTTGTTATTTCTTCTTATTTCACCCAGGCCTTCAGGCCCCAGCAAGGCTTTGAAACTTGGAGCCAAAGGGAAGGAAGTAGATAATTTTGTGGACAAATTGAAATCTGAAGGTGAAACTATCATGTCCTCCAATATGGGCAAGCGTACTTCTGAAGCCACCAAAGTACATGCTCCACCCATTAATATGGAAAGGTAAGCAGGAACTTTTTCAATAAGAACATATCACATAATGTATAAAAATATTTTATTTCAGTGCATTACAAATTTTTTGTGTATCTTTTAGTTTTTACTGTTTTAAAAGACTTAGAATATATCGTAGATTTAACATGGCGTCGTTTTTTTTTTTTACTCCCATTACCATGACTGGGGGGCTCTCAGCTATTTATTTCCTGTGGAATTTAGAATTTACCTTTCATTAAGTCTCTGCTGGCTAAGTTTTTGTTTTTGTTTTTTTTGGCATGTGTATGGAGGAATGCAAAGGGAAAGGGAAATTGTTTTTTAAGATTTTATGGGTGAGAGAGTTCATGGGCACAAGCATGGGGAAGGGCAGAGGAAGAAGGAGAGACTGTCAGGCAGGCTTAGCGCTTAGTGCAGAGCCTCATGGGGGGCCACGGGGGGCTCGATCTCAGGACCCTAATATCATGACCTGAGCTGACATCATGAGTCAGACCCTTAGCCAACTGAGCACCCCAGGCCCCCAAGTGTGCTGGGTAAATTTAATAGTAACTTGTTGTGGGGTGCCTGGCTAGCTTAGTTGGTGGAGCACGCAACTCTTAATCTCGGGGTTGTAAGTTTGAGCCCCGTGTTAGGTGTAGACATTACTTAAATAAATAAAACTTTATTTAAATAAAAACTTGAGTTAAAAAAAAATAAAATAAAACTTAAAAAAAAAAAGTAATTTGTCTTTATGCCAGGTGTATGCCTGTTCTTTTAAAGTGTACTTGAATTAGAGCGCTAGAGCTGTGGTGTCCTCTGTGCTGTATTTTGCCAAGTCTTCTTTTAATTAAACTTTAAGGGGACGCAGTCTTTAATACAAAATTTATAAATATCTCTAACAGCAAATTAACATTATCTTTTGCCTTTTCAGTACTTAAACGCAGTAAAGAATTTCTTTTTTTTTTTTAAAGATTTATTTATTGGGGGGCACCTGGGTGGCTCAGTGGGTTGAAGCCTCTGCCTTCGGCTTAGGTCATGATCCCAGGGTCCTGGGAACGAGCCCTGCGTCAGGCTTTCTGCTTGGTGGGGAGCCTGCTTCCTCCTCTCTCTCTGCCTGCCTCTCTCCCTATTTGTGATCTCTGTCTGTCAAATAAATAAATAAAAAATATATATTTTTTAAAGATTTTATTTATTTATTTGACAGAGAGAAATCACAAGTAGATGGATAGGCAGGCAGAGATAGAGAGAGAGAAGGAAGCAGGCTTCCTGCCGAGCAGAGAGCCCGATGCGGGACTTAATCCCAGAACCCTGAGATCATGACCTGAGCCAAAGGCAGCGGCTTAACCCACTGAGCCACCCAGGCGCCCCAAATAAAATATTTTTTTAAAAAAGATTTATTTATTGGACAGAGAGATCACAAGTAGGGAGGTGTGGGGGAAGCAGGCTCCTCACTGAGCAGAGAGCCCGATGTGGGGCTCAGTCTCAGGACCCTGAGATCATGCATGACCTGAGCTGAAGGCAGAGGCTTCCACTGAGCCACCCAGGTGCCCCTGAGAATTTTTTTTTTAAGATTTTTCTGTCAGAGAGAGAGCAAGTGGACAAGCAGGGGGATTGGCAGGCAGAGGGAGAAGCAGGCTCCTTGCTGAACAAGGAGCCTGATGCAGGACTCAATCCCCGGACCTTGGAATCATGACTTGAGCAGAAGGCAGATGCTTAACTGACAGCTATCCTGAGTTTAGAATATTTTGATTTGTCTCTTATGTCAGGACTGGTTCATAACATATTAAGTTACCAAGTTCACATATTCATGACTCAGATTTCTTCACTTGAAGCCCAGGCTTCTCTGTTGCTGATAGTTTTGGGGTCGAGTGAAAGATGAGTCTGAGGGGTGCCTGGGTGGCTCAGTCAGTTAAGCGGCTGCCTTCAGCTTAGGTTGTGATCCTAAGTCCGGGGGTCGGACTCCCTGCTCAGCGGGGAGCCTGCTTCTCCCTCTCCTTCTCCCTCGGCCTGCTGCTCTATTTGTGCTGTCTCTCTCTATCTCTGAAACAAATAAATAAAATCTTTAAAAAAAAAAAAAAAAAAGATGAGTCTGAGAGGGTACTTTTATCAGGTGTGCGCAAGGTTATCTCGTATGTCCTGTTCTGTATGAGATGAACAGGGTTGCATGGATACAAATCTGAAGTCACTACAGCCTCTGTGCTGCTCCTAGAGGCTTTGAGTGAGACAGAAGCTTGACACTTTAAAAAAGATGTTGGAGGGGCTCCTGGGTGGTTCAGTGGGTTAAAGCCTCTACCTTCAGCTCGGGTCATGATCTCAGGGTCCTGGGATTGAGCCCTGCGTTGGGCTCTCTGCTCAGCAGAGAGCCTGCTTCCTCCTCTCTCTCTCT
>NC_081557.1:90787672-90806503 GCF_022355385.1 Mustela nigripes | reverse complement strand
AGAGAGAGAGAGGAGGAAGCAGGCTCCCTGCCAAGCAGAGAGCCCGATGCGGGACTCGATCCCAGGACCCTGAGATCATGACCTGAGCCGAAGGCAGAGGCTCAACCCACTGAGCCACCCAGGCGTCCCTTGAGACTCTTTTTAAATGATGAAATGTTTCTTGAGCATGGAGCAAACTCTTGTGAAAGTAAATGGGATCCTGTGTGTGCGTGAGCAGGGGAGGGGGCGGAGACAGAGGGGCAGAATTGTAAGCAGACTTGCTGCTCCCTGTGGAGCCCAGTATGGGGCTCGATCTCACGACCTTGAGATCATGACCTGAGCTGAAACCAAGAGTTGGAAGCTCAACTGACTGAACCACCCAGGTGCCCTAACCCTGCGTTGTTTTAAGATACACTCCTTTGGGGCAATCTTGTTGGGACAACTCTCACTCTTGAGAGCTTTTTCTGTATCTCCACTTAATAAACTTCTGTGGCTTTACTTACTAAAAAAAAACAAACCAAAACAAAAAGATACACTGCTTTGTGGTCTTATGTATCATGCCTTTGTTTCTGGGAAGACTTTTATATGTTGGGACAAAGTAGGATGCTAGAGTATTCTTTTTAGTGTCTGCAGTTCACCCAGTTAAAAATAGCTTTAGGAAGAAAAAAAAATAGGGATAGATTGTACTTAGTAATTGCCCAGAGCAGTAACACTTTGCATTTTACTGATTCTTTATTAGGTTATACATTCATATAGTTCAAAATTTAAAAGGTTCAAAAAGTATTACAGGGGCCCCTGGGTGGCTTAGTCCATTAATTGTCCAACTCTTGATTTCGGCTCAGGTTGTGATCTCAGGCTCGTGAGACTGAGTGCCGTGTCAGGCTTACGCTCAGCATGGAGTCTGAGGGTCCCTCTGCCTCTGCTCCTCCCCCTCCCTGTTTAAGTAATATAATTAAATTAAATCTAAAGGGAGAAAAAGTATTACAACAAAAAGTCTTTCTCCCACCCATCCCGGCAAGTTTCTCTTTTTGGAGGCAACTAGAATTAACTAGATTTTTGGTATATTCTTTGGAGAGTATAGACTATATGTAGGTAAATAAAAACATGTTATCTTCTTCTTCTTTTTTTTTTTATACCTAAGTGGTAGCATACTAGACGCATTTTCCAATTACTTTATTCACTTACTTATTTTGGAGATGAGAGTATCCTTATTTGAAGCTGTAAAGACATGACATCTAATAATACTTGATCCTAGATTGGATCTTGTACTACTTTATTTTTTTCTCCTTTTACAGCTTTTACCCATTTATTTATCTCATAGAGACACTGAACATGCTTGAGTTGGGGGAGGTACAGAGAGAGAGAGAGAGAGAGAAAATCCCAAGCAGACTGCACTGAGCGTGGAACCCAATGCAGGGCTCGATTCCAGGACCCTGAGATCAGGACCTGAGGCGAAATCAAGAGTCGGACGCTCAGGGGCACCTGGGTGGCTCAGTGGGTTAAGCCTCTGCCTTCGGCTCAGGTCATGATCCCAGGACCCTGGGATCGAGCCCCACATCGGGCTCTCTGCTCAGCAGGGAGCCTGCTTCCTCCTCTCTCTCTGCCTGCCTCTCTGCCTACTTGTGATCTCTGCCTGTCAAATAAATAAATAAAATCTTAAAAAAAAAAAAAAAGTCGGACGCTCGACCGACTGAGCTGTACAGGCACCCTGGGATCTTGTACTACTTTAAAGGACATTACTAGGTCAACTGACAGAACTGGCATAGGGATGGTAGAGTAGAGAAAGTATCGATGTCAGTTTGCGAAGTTAGTAACAGTGCTGTGGTTATGTAAGAGAATATCCCTATTCTCACACGATGTACTCTGAAGTATTCAGGGGTAAAGGGCCAAGAGGTGTATAATCTGCCTGTGACTGTATCAGGAAGAAAATAGTAGTTGCAGAGAATATGCAAATGATAAAACAAATAGTGGGATAAAATGTTAATAGCATTTTAAAAAGGTATAAATGTATTCCTAGTTTAATTTTAATTTATTTAGTTTTTGAAATTATTTTCAAATGAAAAGCATTTTTAGTTTTTAGCCTCTTTTCACAACTGCTTAGGATTTATTTTTGTGGATATACCTTTATATATCTAAGCAACTCCCTATTAATGGACATCTGTTTTCAAACTTCTATTGTAAACAGTTCTTCAGTGAATAACTACTATTGTTTGCACAGATGGGAACTTTTCTAGGTGGGAACTTTTCTGTGGGATAAAAGGTTTAATGCTTTAAATTCTGGATATACAGCAACAGCACCTTAAAATAAGTTGTTGATGGCTAATCACTGTTAAACCCTAGAGAAAGGGAATTCTGATTTCTGCCTTTATGAACAAATTTATTACTTTTTCTCTACAGTGTGCACATGAAGATTGAGGAAAAGATCACACTGACTTGTGGACGGGATGGAGGGTTGCAGAATATGGAATTGCATGGCATGATCATGCTTAGAATCTCAGATGATAAATTTGGCCGAATTCGTCTTCATGTGGAAAATGAAGATAAGAAAGGGGTGCAGCTGCAGGTGTGTAGAGGCTTTGGATAAGGGAGTATTAAGACTTCGGTTTGTCTGGGATGCCTGGGTCGCTCGGGCTAAGTGTCTGCCTTCAGACCAGGTCATGATCTCAGAGCCCTGGGATCCAGCCCTGTGTCAGATTCCCTGCTCAGCCGGGAGTCTGCTTCCCCTTCTGCCCTTCCCCCAACCTGTGCTCTTTCTTGCTGTCTCTCTGTCTCTCAAATAAGTAAATAAAATCTTTTTTTTTTTTTTTAAGATTTTATTTATTTATTTGACAGATCACAAGAGGAGAGGCAGGCAGAGAGGGGAAGCAGGCTCCCCGCTGAGCAGAGAGCCCAATGCAAGCTCGATCCCAGGACCCTGAGATCATGACCTGAGGCAAAGGGAGAGGCTTAACCACTGAGCTACCTGGGTGCCCCTAAATAAAATTTAAAAACAAAAACAAAAAACAGCGACTTCAGTTTATTTGCCTAGCATAGTCTTTTTCAACTGGAGTTTCTCATGTGAACCACAGAACACAGAAAATTAATTTAGGTAGCTAGTGCCATTCTAGAAGCCTAGGAAAGAAGTTAATTTATTATATACATCGGATACCTTGAGGCAGTATATCTGTTACCAGGTGGGTTGAGAGCAACTGACAGTTGTATTATAATACACTTTTAATAGTAGAATTAAATGAAAGGTCATTTTGAAATTGAACTAATGACTTCATACTCTTTAAGAAAGATACAGATAGATGCTTTTTTGTTACTGTTATGCAAAGAGCAAAATAGTTCAGGATATTGCTTGAAATACAGTTTTTTAAAAATGGCAAAGTTTTTTAGATTTATTTATTCACTGAGAGCGTGTTTTTTATTTTTTTTTAAAGATTTTATTTATTTATTTGTCAGACAGAGATCACAAGTAGGAAGAGAGGCAGGCAGAGAGAGAAGAAGGGAAGCAGGCTCCCTGCTGAGCAGAGAGCCCGATGTGGGGCTTGATTCTAGGGTTCTGGGATCATGACCTGAGCCGAAGGCAGAGGCTTAACCCACTGAGCCACCCAGGCGCCCCGTCTGAGAGCGTGTTTGAGAGCAGGGGGAGGGGCAGAGGAAGACGGAGAGAAGCAAACTCCCTGTTGAGTGCTGAGCATGCTTTGGGGCTCAGTCCCAGGACCCCAAGATCATGACCTGAGCTGATGTCAGAAGCTTAACCAAATGAGCCACCCAGGCGCCCCTGAAGGGCAGTATCTAGTGGTGTTTTTGAAAAGTTAATAAAAATCCTTACAAAATAAATATGTCTGTTCTTCTACCTGGATATGTATGAAGCTTCTTTGTATTATTGCAGTTGTTTTGTCACATTTTATTTAAATGGTTGATCTTGTATTTCTTGTCACAAAAACAAATCATTTTCAGGGAAGAATATCTTTTTGTCTGCTTTTCCCCCATAAGCAGCACAAAGTTGCCTTTTGGAACTACTGCTTTATAGTTCTGATAACAGCTTTGCTGGCTCTTAAAGTATATGTAGGCTACTGTCCAGGAGTTATTTCTTTTCCCTTTTCTGTCTGTCTGTCTGTCTGTCTCTCTCTCTCTCTCTCTTTTTTTTTTTTTTAAGGTTTTATTTATCAGAGAGAAAGAGAGGGTACAAGTGGGGTGGGGGACAGAAGGAGAAGCAGACTCCCCACTGAGCAGGGATTCATCACTAGGCTTGATCCTAGGACCCTAGGATCATGACCTGAGCAGATGTTTAAGTGACTGAGCCACCTGGGTGCCCCTCCCTTTTCTCTCTTAATCTGACTTCTTTTTAAAAGATTAGTCCATCTTGTTTACCTGCGTTGAACAATTTATTGCTGTGCGCAGAATTGCAACTAACTTTCCACAGAGTTTTTCCCTCTCCTGCCTTCTGACTGTAAGGCCAGGACTGCTATGTGACCTAGGCATCTGATCAGTTGTCTTCTACTTGGCGTGCTTGGCCCTACCAGGATGTTGCTTCCTATGAAGTATTTTTAGAAAGGACTTGGTTACAGGTCTTCAGCTTTTTAAATTACAAAATTATTAATTTGTTCAGTTACAAACAAAATGCCTTAGGTTGAGGTTACTTTTTTTTAATTACTATTTTTTTAAGAATATTTATTTTATTTAATTTATTTTTTAAAGATTTTATGTATTTGATATAGCACAAATTAGTGGGTAGGAGAGGGAGAAACAGGCTCCTGACTGACCAGGGAGTCCAGTGTGGGGCTTTGTCCCAGGTCCCTGGGATCATAACCTGAGCTGAAGGCGGATGCTTAACCAACTGAGCCATCCAGGTGCCCCTAAAAGATTTATTTTATTTATTTGTTTTATATAGAGAGAGTGCACTTGTGAGAGTTCAGGGTGGGGGGGGGGACAAGGGACAGGGAGAGAGAGAATCTCAAGCAGACTCCTGTCAAACACAGAGCCCGATGCAGGGCCTGATCCTGTCACCCCAAGATCATAAACAGAGCTGAAATCAAGAGTCAACCACTCAAAGAACTGAGCCACTCTGGTGCCCCCAGTTCCTATTTTCAAAATGTCTTAAATCTTTAAAAGTCTTTAAAGAAGGGACATCTCTCTTTAAATCAAAAGAAATTGACATTCTTTTAGGTACTCTTTTATTTATTTTTTTTAAGGGTTTTTTTTTTTTTTGAGATTTTTAAATTTATTTATTTGACAGAGAGAGATCACAAGTAGGCAGGGAGGTAGGCAGAGGGGGGCGTGGGGAAACAGGCTCCCTGCTGAGCAGAGAGCCCAGTGTGGGGCTCAATCCCAGGACCCTGGGATCATGACCTGAGCTGAAGACCCACTGAGCCACCCAGGCGCCCCAGGATTTTATTTATATTTATTTTTAAAAGATTTTATTTACTTACTTGACTGAAATCACAAGTAGGCAGAGAGAGAGAGGAGGAAGCAGGCTTTCTGCAGAGCAGAGAGTCTGATGTGGGGCTCAATCCCAGGACCCCGAGATCACTACCCAAGCCGAAGGCAGGGGCTTTAACCTACTGAGCCACCCAGGAGCCCCCAGGATTTTATTTTTAAGTCATGTCTACACCCATTACAGACCTTGAATTCAGAACCTTGAAATCAGCAGCTGTGTGCTCTGCCACCAACAGAGCCAGCCAGGCACCCCATGGTCCTCTATTTTAGATGTTTAGATCATGGACCATGTAGGACCAGAGGGAGTTTGTTTCCTATCTTGTCATGTCTGAACTCAGAAGTTTTTCTTTTACTTTTTATTTCAGACCCATCCAAATGTAGATAAAAAACTTTTCACTGCAGAATCTCTGATTGGCTTGAAGAATCCAGAGAAGTCATTTCCAGTCAACAGTGACGTAGGAGTGCTAAAATGGAGGCTACAAACCACAGAAGAATCCTTTATTCCACTGACAAGTAAGTGCTTCTGGTCGGTCCCACTAAGCTGGTCTGCACTGAGAACAGAAATAGCCCGGCCTTGTGCATGCTTATCTTCATTGCTATAGCAAAATTCTTGTTGACGAAATGGCTTTCTTTCAAAATGGGCTCAGTGCTGCATTTTGTTTGCTGTATTTTAATCACAAGTTTTCATTCTTTAATAGCTTTAATTTTGAAAGTTTTTTATAATAGTTTAGGCCTGTAGTTAGCTGTCAGCTTTCACTTGCCATCTTAACTTTTCTCCACTTTTTTTTTTTTTTAAAGATTTTATTTATTTATTTATTTGACAGAGAGAAATCACAAGTAGATGGAGAGGCAGACAGAGAGAGACAGAGAGAAGCAGGCTTCCCGCCGAGCAGAGAGCCTGATGCGGGACTCGATCCCAGCACACCGAGATCATGACCTGAGCCGAAGGCAGCGGCTTAACCCACTGAGCCACCCAGGCGCCCCCACTTTTTTTTTTTTTTAAAGATTGTATGTATCTATTTGACAGAGAGAGACACAGGGAAGAGGGAACACAAGCAGGGGCTGTAGGAGAGGGAGAAGCAGGCTTCCTGCTGAGCAGGGAACCCGATGTGGGGCTCAATCCCAGGACCCTGGATCATACCCTGAGCCGAAGGCAGCTGCCTAACGATTGAGCCACCCAGGTGCCTCACTCTCCACTTTTTTTCTAATATTCGAGTATTCCTGCTTTGCTTTTCTTCTCAGTTAATTGCTGGCCCTCCGAGAGTGGAAATGGCTGTGATGTCAACATAGAATATGAGTTACAAGAAGATAATTTAGAACTGAATGATGTGATTATCACCATCCCGCTCCCGTAAGTGGTATCCCCCACATAATCATTTTTTTCTGTACTGACTGCATAGAAATAGTCTTTTGGAACTTGTTTTGGAGGCAGCACTTAGTTGGCCTTCCATTCTAAGATATCTGCTTCTTAAAACGTCCTGTTGTAGAAGAAACCAGTTACAAAAGTCCACAGTACCATATGCTCATATGACATTGGGACAACGTTTTTCTCTTGGAACAAAAATCAGGAGGTGGAGGGGAAGGCAGTTGACTACAACAGGGCACAAGAGAACTTTCGAGGACAGGGAAATGTTCTGTGATTTGACCGTGATGGTGTTTACAGGGTTACATACATCTGTCAAGGTGTGTTGAGCTGTACACGCTAAAAGGAATGGAGTCTACTGGTTTTAAAACCAACTCAAAGCCCATTGTAGTAGAGCTGTGTTTCCACATCTTGGACCTGTGTTTGTTCTTGTAGTAATGAAGACTTCCAGAAGGAGGAGCCACTTCTCAGTCCAAAAAAAAAGTCTTGGTTTTTTTTTTATTTTATTTTATTTATTTATTTTTTTTTTAAAGATTTTATTTATTTATTTGACAGAGAGAAATCACAAGTAGATGGAGAGGCAGGCAGAGAGAGAGAGAGAGGGAAGCAGGCTCTCTGCTCAGCAGAGAGCCCGATGCGGGACTCGATCCCAGGACTCTGAGATCATGACCTGAGCCGAAGGCAGCGGCTTAACCCACTGAGCCACCCAGGCGCCCCAAAAGTCTTGGTTTTGTTTTGCAACTGAGAAATTGAATCTGTCAGACTGAATTTTTTCTCTTTCACTTGGCTCACTAAACTTTCAGCTAAAGATGAGAATATGTTTTCAAGGGAACAATTGATTCCTGCTGGAGCACATATTTACATTAGTTTTCATCAATTTTTAACAGTTTTATTGGTGTAACTGACATACAGTAAACTACACATATGTAAGTTGTACAGTTTGATAAGTTTTGACATGTATACACATGTGAAACTGTTACCACTGTTAAGATAATGAAAATGTCCAACATCCCCAGAAGATTAGTTCTAATAAATTTTTATTTTTTATCTTTTTTTTTTTTAGTTCCAGTTAAGTTTTTAATGTGTGCTTAAATGGCCTACTTTCTAGGATCATCTGGAAATAGTCTTTCCCTAAAGTTTATCTCACTAGCACTTCCAGCGAGTGGGCTCTGTTATTATGTCACCAGTGAATCCAGCTCCTTTCTTCCACCTCTCAGCACCTGCCCCTCCCATGATTAAGTACAAGGTGTAATTATGAACACCCAATAAATGTATTCTTAGTGTATCTTTACTGTTATATTGCTTAATTATTATTGCAGAGAAAATGATATTAATTTGTCATTTTGTTTCACTGTTGATAATTCAGCCATTTACACGGCCAGGTCTGGTTTTTTCATCATAATTTTCCATTTTAAAAAATATGCTCTGTTATCAGTCTGTCCTTGATTGGAGTAACTGTCTTATTCTTGACAGCTTGGTTATTCTTTCAGAACTATAGATGGCTGCCTTGAACCATTGTAGGGCTTGGGCATTGCTAACAGGTGTGGTTTTTGTTTTGTCAAGATTTATTTTACTGGGCTATTTTTAGGATGCCACAATTTTTAGGCCTCTCCAACTACCGTATAATTGTGGTTATGGTGGTTTCCTGTGTCATAGTCTACTTTTGCAATAGTCTCCAGAAGAGACCCTTCCTACACAACATTTTACCCTATTGTCTGGAACTGTTGTCTAGAACTGATCAAATTTGAGAGATCGGAATCGGAAAAACAGCAGAAGAAACATATGTACAATTGTGACCGTAGACTTGAAAGGGAAGAGCTGATTATGTTAAATTTTTCTCTTTGTCTTCCTTATTTACTCTGCCCCTAATACAAGCACTGAATGGCACTGGTGAATGAAAAGGTGGTAAATTTGCAATGTGTAGGAGTGGGTGACACTGCCTGTCAGCCACATGTGAGGGTGCAGAGTACGTCCTAACTAGCCCTGGTTCTCTGGCAGATTAAGTACAGTTGTGTGTCTCTTTTTCCCATCATGTTCACATACTGGGTAGGGCTGATTGTGTTTTCACTTATCATGTGAAAGTCCACTTACTGGATTGTAAATCAGACCCACTGGCGTCATCTACAGGTTTTGAAACATTCTAAAATCTTTTGAAGACATCATCCCACAGGCCCAAATTCATCTCCATTTTAATTAACCATATAATGATGTATTTTTTTTGCCCTGCTACTACCAACCTGTTTCCCACCATGGTCACCAATAAAGAGAGCTGCAGTATGGTAAAATTCCTTCTTGACAAGGCAACAAACCTTTGGTGCAGAATTTTTGAAAATATATCCCACTTCACACATTTGTCAGTTTTAGTCCCCTGCTAGGTCTGGATCTAATCCACAAGCTGGAGCCACCCATGGATATCTCTGCCAGTTACCTGTGGTTGCATGTGTCTTTATCTGTAGAGGCAGTGAGTGAGATCCTTGGCCAAGGTGCTAGGGCTTTGTTTTATTAGGGAAGTTATTAGGGAACCTCATGTTTTTTTCTAGAACCATAAAAAAAATAGGCAGAATTTGAGGAACATAATCAAATTCAGGGCTGATTTTCCTTGGCAGAGTTCTTTCAGCTTTGAACAGCTAAGGTGACACAAGTGTTTCTCATGACAGATCTGGGGTGGGTGCCCCAGTGATTGGGGAGATTGATGGCGAGTATCGACACGACAGCCGACGAAATACCTTGGAGTGGTGCCTGCCAGTGATTGATGCCAAAAATAAGAGTGGCAGCCTCGAGTTCAGCATTGCTGGGCAGCCCAACGACTTCTTCCCTGTTCAAGTCTCCTTCATCTCTAAAAGAAACTACTGTAACATACAGGTATTCTCTTTTAATCAAGAGCACATGGTAGGACGGATACCAGATAAATAGAATGGCATCAAAAGTTAGAAAAGCTGGGCGCTTGCTTGGCTCATTCCATAGAGCATGTGACTCTTGACCCTCAGGTCATGTGTTCAAGTCCTGTGTTGGGCTGAGAGCTTACTTTAAAAAGAAAAAAAATCAGAAAAGCCGGTATTCCCTGTGGATTCCATTATTGAATTTCATTTTGTGATCTTAGTCAAATTCCTCTCCTGCTTTAACTCAGTTTTCTTCTCTAGATTGGACATGGTAAAGAAATTGAATATGGGGACGCCTGGGTGGCTCAGCTGGTTAAGCAGCTGCCTTCGGCTCAGGTCATGGTCCCAGCGTCCTGGGATCGAGTCCCACATCGGGCTCCTTGCTCAGCAGGGAGCCTGCTTCTCCCTCTGCCTCTGCCTGCCATTCTGTCTGCCTGTGCTTGCTTGCTCTCCCTCTCTCTCTCTGACAAATAAATAAAATCTTTAAAAAAAAAAAAAAAAAAGAAATTGAATATGAATATATATTATAAAAGTATTTATGGATTATGCAAGATTTGTATATCTTAGTTGCCTATTTTAAAAAAATAATCTCATGCATTTTATTTTATTTTATTTATTTTTAAGATTTTATTTATTTATTTGACAGAGAGAGAGACCAAGCAGGCAGAAAGGCAGGCAGAGAGAGAGGAGGAAGCAGACTCCCTGCCAAGCAGAAAGCCTGATTCGGGACTCGACCCCAGGACCCTGAGATCATGACCTGAGCCAAAGGCAGCGGCTTAACCCACTGAGCCACCCAGGCCCCCTAATCTCATGCATTTTAAAAGCTATTTACCAAAACAGCCAACCCATGGTTTTATAATGCCTCTTATTTTTAAATTTTATTTATTTATGATTTTATTTATTTATTTAACAGAGAGTGCACAAGTAAGGGGAGTGGCAGGCACAAGGAGAAGCAGGCTCCCCGTGGAGTGAGGAGCCCAGTGTGGGGCTCGATCCCGGGAACCTGTTATCATGACCTGAGCCATCCAGGCACCCCTATTTTTTAATTTTTAAATTTTTGTTTGCACTTTGTTTTGTAATGTCTTATTTATGTTGCTTGGTTTGAACCCAAGGATGGAAAGAAAGTTTTGTTTCATTTTGTTATTTGTTTTTTCATTTATTTATTTTAAAGATTTGTTTGTTTATTTGAGAGAGAGTGGGAGAGAAAGAGCACAAGTGGGGGTGAGGGCCAGAGGGAGAGGGAGAAGCAGACTCCCCACTGAGCAGGGAGCCTGATCTGGGCCTTGATTCCAGGACCCTGAGATTACAACTTGAGCTGAAGGCAGATACTCAACAAACTGAGCCACCAGGCATCCCCAAGAAAGTTTTTTATTTGGAAGGTAAAATTACTTCCCTGCGAAAATGATTCTAATACAAATGAATACAATATTTGGACTATTCAGGACACCTGGGTGGCTCAGCCAGTTAAGCATCCAGCTTCTGGTTTCAGCTCCAGTCATGGTTTCGGTCCTGAGATCAAGTCTCCATGATCAGCATGAAGTCTGCTTTTCCCCATCCCCCTGCTCCCCTCCTCGCTCAGGGGCGTGCGCTCTCTGAAATAAATAAAAATCTTTTTTAAAAACCCACAATAGGGGCGCCTGGGTGACTCAGTGGGTTAAAGCCTCTGCCTTCAGCTCAGGTCATGATCTCAGGGTCCGGCTCTCTGCTCAGCAAGGAGCCTGCTTCCTCCTCCTCTCTCTCTCTCTGCCTACTGTGATCTGTCTGTCAAATAAATAAATAAAGATCTTAAAAAAAATAAAATAAAAATAAAAAATAAAAGAAATAAAAACCCACAATAGGGGCGCCTGGGTGGCTCAGTGGGTTAAAGTCTCTGCCTTCAGCTCAGGTCATGATCCCAGGGTCCTGGGATCGAGCCCCGCATCGGGCTCCCAGCTCAGCGGGGAGCCTGCGTCCCCCTCTCTCTCTGCCTGACTCTCTGCCTACTTCTGATCTCTGCCTGTCAGATAAATAAATAAAGATTTAAAAATATATATATTTGAATTATTTATGTTGCAGTTTCCCTTTGTTAATACAGAAAATCATGGGCCAGTTCTGTTGCAGACCTTGTCCTTTAGATAAGCAAAGTGATGGATATTTGTGAACTGTTTCTTTAGATCATTATTTTTAACTCATTGCTCCTCTATTTTTTTGAAGTTGCATTACAAGGACCCAATTTATATTTTCATTTTCCCCTCTGACTTGTTGATATGCTGGTTGTGGCACTATCTTGTCTTCCCAGATGGTCTTTATCTCTCCTATAAGTGCTTAGGAGATTACAGTTTCCTTCCTGTGTTGGATAATTCCAAAAAGCACTTCTCTCTCCACTCTCAGTTATTGGCATAAGCCCATGATTATTGGGAGTACAGGCTTGAAACCAAGACATGAGATAGAAATGGGTACATATTCCTGTTTGGGACAATTCAAAGAGTGGGGCTCTCTGAAAACCTCATTAGAAAATATAATCAGTGGTTCAAGCTTGTATTGATGCCATTACAGGCACTAGTGTTACAGGTAATTCATTAAACTAGACATATACAATGAAAAAGAGAAAACAAGATCTCATAGAAGGATCCAGCCATGTCTAGAAATAAGTCTGATAGGGCAGCTTAGTGAGACTTGGAGAGCAAATCAGGCAAATGAAGTTGGAAGAGTCAGAATATTGCATTTTGGGTCAAAATATTAATCGATCAGCCTAATTAAATGTCTGTGAACTTTCCTTTGGGGCAGGTCCTGAGTAGTGGCCACTCATTCTAGATCTTTTACTTGATAGCACTGTACATCTCATGCAAACAGTTGTCTTTTCTGCCTAGAAAGTAAGTTAATCCTGTTGGTAGGAAGAGTGATGCTGTAAGCCACAATTGTGAATTGAACTTTGTAGTGTTTTTGCGTTATTTTTAATATTGCTGTAGGGGAGTTTGTTCTGTCCTGAGAATATAGTAAGCACCGTGGAGACTCGCTCTCCTGATGTTTTACCGCACTTTTTGTTTGTTTCCCTAGGTTACCAAAGTGACCCAGGTAGATGGAAACAGTCCCGTAAGGTTTTCCACAGAGACCACTTTCCTAGTGGATAAGTATGAAATCCTGTAATACCAAGAAGAGGGAACCAGAAAAGAAAATTTTCAAATTAATAAAGAAGAAGCCAACCGTGGCTGAAGAGTTTTTTCCAAATCTACAAGCCATTGGAGACCCTTTTTTTCTGGTACAATGCACGATTCTCTGCGCGCAAGGACCCTCAACTCACCCTCAGTGTTCAAGTGTCACAGAGATGTTCTTTGGCAAAGAAAGACACAAACATAAAGGGAAAGGCTGCTGATTTCTTTGGCAGATTTTACTGGCCAGCAGGAAAGCAAGCTCTCCAGAGAAAGCCCCCCAGTTAAACAGCTTCTCTTCCTTTGCCTCATTGTTGTTCCTTTGTTTTAATCCCCTAAATATGGTTACATTTCATACTTCATTTTTAAAAAGTTTTCTCTGCAAATATTTTTTTTTCTCTTTTTCTCTGCAAATTTTAATCTTTCCTACTCCTTTCCTTTACCTTGAGTTTTTCTCTTTCTGTACCTCAGTCAAGTGCTAGGATCATCGTATATAGGCATTGTATTTGTTTGGCACTCCTGGGAACTGGTTGAACTAATCCATCCTCGATCTTTGGACTGGATAGGTGAACTGCTTAAGGGGTCTGAGGTGTAGAAGTTAACAGATAAGGGTGTACTTTGTCCTTTTCCTATGTCTACTCGTCCCTCCATTCCTTTGCTTGTTGTTTTCCTTCCAGTTGTGTCCCTCTAGTTTAGAATAGTACTGTGAATCCCACTTGTGCCAGTAGTAAAGACCACTGAGAAGCAGCTTTTGGATGGCACAGCCCCCACTTGCAAGATGCCTGAGAGGTGAATGGTTATGTCCAGTGAGGGCTTTCACATCTGCAGGTAATCCTGTCTGCTGCTGGTGCTACCCAAGCTTCTGGTTCTCTGCACTCTGGGTACTTCAGCTAAAACATAAAATCTCATGGTCTTTGTAATCCATTCACATGTCCTTGAATTCACCGCCTCCTTTTTCCTGGCTCTTCTCTGTGTTCTCAGTCCTTTCCTCTCTTTTCCTGTCTCTGAAGGCCTTCATTTTTGTCCCTTGAGCCCTCTTTGATGAGTGTCCTCATGTCCCCTCTCATCCATTACTTGTGCAATGGAGAAGGCTACATCAGGCAGCCCAGCGTTGGCTTTCTAGCTCAGTATTGCACTTGGTAGGGTTGCTGGGGCTACTGCTAGGCTGCGGCCCCAGGCGGGGGGAGAGGCAGATGACGAGATGACCTGCTGCACTTCCAGCTGGCTGGAGAGGACCACTCCCACTTGGGATGACATCGGGCCTCCCTGCAAAGAGTGTACTGTCCTCCAAGCAAAGCAGTCACACACAGATGGCCATGGGTGGAATTGTTTGCCAAAGAAATTTCTGGCCTTTCCCTTTCCCTTAACTGCATCAGGGAAGAATCCTTATCTCTGGCTTGGTTTCCACATGAGGTTTTTTTTGAGGAAGGGGACTGGGACAAGAAATTTGTCATGTAGTTAAATAGACAAGAGATCTTATTAATCCAGTTTTGTTTGAAAGTTGCTTGTCCATATGATTTTTTTAAAGTTGTTTAGTTTCACAATTTTTTTTTTCTGAAATTACTTTTGGGGTAATATTTAAAATGAGAGATGTTTTGTAACCCTGTAAAATACATAGGGAATATAACATTCCAGTGTACACAAAGAAGGAAAATTCTTTAATCAAATAAAGAGTATTATAAAATGAATGTTTATTAGATTCTTGACTGTCTCATCCTCTGGTGTCTCCTTGCTAATTCGAGATAATGTAATGGGATCTAAGTTTAAAAATTAATGATATTTTTTTTTAAAAGAAAAGAATCTCTAAGAGTACTCGCTGCCTTCCCCTACATTACAGATACAATGCCTCCGCGTGTGTTCTCTCTGTGTGAGCGCGCACATACGTACACACGTGTGCTCCGGTCTGTGGAGCTTCTGAAGTTGATGCTACTTAGGAACTTCTGGTTTTAATTTTGTCGGGGATAGTTGTAGAGTCAGAAACATGAGGCTTCATCTGTTAAAGAATAACTATGATCGGTGATCTCTCAGAGCATTCTCTTCCCCATTAGAGCATTGGTGATAAGAAGTAAGTGATCCTGTGGGGGGGGGGGCATAGATGCTTGGGGAGTTTTGCTAATTCCCTCAGGGAAGATTTCATCCTAACTTTGTTTTTATTTAACTTAAGAGAACTATTGACTGTGAACAGATTTTTTGGAAGACAAATTGCTCTCTGTAGTGAATAATGAATGGGAATGATGAAGTTTTTATCTTCATGGTGAAAAACCAAGAGTGAATTTTTTTTTTCCTTAAGAGAAATAACAAAGTCTCCGGTCCCTGTCGCTGCAGTGTGGCGTGGCTCTCCGACAATGTAACCTTAGCCCAGGGAAGCTTACCAGGGCGGAGCGACAGCCCTGACTGGCAGCTAAGTCCCACCACTGTGTCCAGTGGACTTCTTGTTGGCCTCCTGTGAGGGAGACTAACAAAATAATTAGATCTGACTGAGCATTCTGTTTAATGTAGGAGGTTTGTGCTTCCTGCTTTGAATTAATTAATTCTACACAGAGGAGGTAGGGAACACACCTCGTGGTCAGGAATTCCTTTTTAAAAAGATCTGTAATTCATCTACCCACAGTTTCTAACCCTGGATCTATCAGCCCGTGCATCTGGGACTCGGGAAGCTTTGCCCTCCAATTAATGGGAAGTTGTTCACACTGAGTAGCGCCTGAGAGATTTCCAGGGTTGATACAGAGTAGCTTTTTTAAAATGTTCACATCTGGTCAGGCTCATTGGAGGAAGACAGAAAAATAGAAAAAGCCCCTATCCTCAAGAAGATGAAAGTCTAACTAGAAGCAATGGCTGAATCTGCTTATAAAACCTTTTCGCCTCAGGTAGACCAGTGTTAACCACAGCTGGTCTCAGTGAGGGTGAGGAATAGGGAGGGGTCTGCCTTGTAGGCTTCAGAGGAATCTCTCAAAAGAAAGTAAAAACTCCGAATTAACTCGCCTTTACTATGCACATCTCATTGCAACCATCCTCTCCCTCCACTCCCTCCCCCCACGCTCCCTTTGGTAAATCTGTTTGTGGCTACAGAGCTTTGAAAGTTCTAGAAGCTCCACAGCAATTGCGTGCTGTACGTTGCCCTTGCCCAAGGTTAGAAAGCCTCCCCCAGGTGTCGGTCTCCCGTCTTACCCTTGGGAGTTAGGGGTTTACGTGGCACTAGACCTTAGGAAGACTACCTTTCCAAACTAAGCTGCCCACTCAGACACAAGACACTCAGAAAACCAGTTTTCAGGAGCTTGGGTCACTTCTCACCCCCCCACCCCCCACAGACAGATTTTTTTTGCCTTGCTGCTCATAGGGCAGGGGCTAAATGGTTATTTAGGGCTTAGTCCAATTCTCAAAATCTCCCATAATCGAACTCCGTGTGATCAGGTTGCTAGTTGAAAAAGAGGCATTACAATGTCAAGGCAATGAGAGAAGTGGAAATGGGTCTTGTTTCCCATTCTTTTTCCCAAATCAGTGCTTATTCTATTCAGCTCATAGGAAGGTCCTGAGCCTACATGGATGTAGATGAGACAGTCTTCCCCCATGACCCAAACTGCCCACTCAGCTCCCATGTCTCTCAGCTTTGGGTCTAAGCATGGATTGTGCAATTTTTAGGAGAGAACTCCTGCTGAAGAAAGGTTTGAACTTTTCCCCAAGTCTGATGCAGGGAGGAGTCACTTGGCGTCATTGCTGTCACCGCATCAACACCAATGGTGCCTGACTTCAGGGTCCAGAGAGGCCAGAAAGGAGAACTTGAGAAGATGTGACTCTACAGGGCTGGCGTGCTGTAATCAGCAACAGCTGCCTCCTCCTGGGGCTGGAGGGAGCACGGTGCGAGAGGAGGGACAGAGGTGGGAAGAGGGCCTAGGCGAAGGCAGGAGGGATGTGGAAATAGACTCCTGACATTCATAGCCAAGTGCAGAGCCTTTGCAAACCCACTCTTCCTTCCACACCCAGCCTTTGCCCTCTCCCCGCTGCTTCCACTTCGGAAAGTCTGAAGCATGCTTGGAAAGCTGTTTTCTGCTTTCTTCTCTCTTCCTCCCCCTTTCCTGAGCTCCCAGCTGCTCGACCTCTTGCGTAATTGCGAGAGAGCACTGAGTTTTTTGATGGGCTCCAGATGTGCAGCGGGTGGGGGTGGAGGGTGGGGCGGTAGGTCCCCGGTCCCCTGAGTGCTCTAACTGTGGGAACATAGGGCCTCAACCCAGCAGGAGGACACATTGCACAGAGCGTTGGGGTTAGCTGGTCCCTGAGTGGGAGGACAGAGAAGGTGGGTGCTGTTTCACCCGCTTCCTCAGATCAGCTGCTTTGTGGCTGGCTCCATCCTTCCCTGAAATTCCTCCCGACCGGGATGGTAAAGAAGATCGGGGAGTTGTGAAACAGATACGTGAAAAGACTCTGAGGTACCCCAATCAGAGCCCCTTCCCTCAGATGCTGGGTCTTGGCATCGAGGATACAATAGTTTGGGTTTTGTTTCTTTTTCTTTTACCAGAATAGTCTGAAACTTACTGTTGTGATCTGTCTCATGAAAGGTGGCCAGAGTCAAAACACTTTTCATGAGCTTCAAACAGTATGAAGAGAGGAAGAATAAGAGGCTTCCCCAAATTCTGAGGCTTCCTGGTACCCATGATGCCTGCTGGAACCTTGCTTGTTTGACCTCTGTTAGCCACAGCTGGTAAGTGCAAAGTGTCTTTCCCCTCCCCCCTCCTGTCCACTGCCTGGCTCCAGTCAGTCCCAGCCTCCAGCAGTGGGGGGCCCCCCTGCTAATGCTGGCCCTGTCAATGAGTGACCAAAGACCGCTGCAGTTCAGCCTCCTGCTGTTCCAGGGTTAGGGAAAGAGGGCACAAACTGAAGCCACTGAATCAGAGCAAGATATGTTCATCCCAAAGAGGGCAAATTATTTTCTGCTATCTTCCCCAGCTAGAAGCTGTGGGGGTTTTCTCCTCCCTCATTCAGTGAGAAGAGGTCTCAGGCTTCCCTTGAGGGCAGGTTGAAGAGGTCTAGCCTAGCTGAGGTCAGCTCCCTAGGGTCTCCTCAGTCAGTCTCCTGGGGCAAGAGCTGGCTTTGCAAGGTAAGAATCCACTGTCCAAGCTGGATTTCGGGGTGGGGGTTGAGATGAAGAATGACCTCAATCGAGCTCAGTTTCTAGATTCCTCTTAGGTTTCTGGTCCCTTCTCTCTCTCTTTCCTTCTTTCTTCTCTCTCTCTCTCTCTTTATTTTTAAAGATTTTATTTATTTATTTGACAGAGACACAGCAAGAGAGGGAACACAAGCAGAGGCAGTGGGAGAGGGAGAAGCAGGTTTCCCCATCCCAGGACCCTGAGATCATGATCTGAGCCAAAGGCAGACAATTAATGACTGAGCCACCCCGGTGCCCGAGTCCCTCCTTTTCTTCCATATTAACCCCCACTCCTACAGAGACCCAGATTGCTCTAGGATGGTGTGCCCAGTTGTCTGCCTATAGCTTGCCTCACCCCAATTCTAAGTCAGCAGGTGGTAGTAAGATGGACCTACATGGATGGAGGCGAGATGCTGATTCAGTTCAGGCTTCTG
Source organism: Mustela nigripes (assembly GCF_022355385.1). NCBI lineage: Eukaryota > Metazoa > Chordata > Mammalia > Carnivora > Mustelidae > Mustela > Mustela nigripes. The sequence continues at coordinate 90,788,156 of NC_081557.1, read as the reverse complement.
TGCTTTACACTTTGCATGGCACTTTAACATGTCTTCCACCTCACAGAAAAGTCTGTGAAGCCGGATGTGGAGGGTGATCAGCCCCATTTACAGCTCTTCATGGCAGGGCTTGGAGGTGAGCACGAGAGGGTGTACCTGGGTACCTTCAGCAGATATTTTCTGGAGATACTGAGACCATGCTGGAGGGCTATACGACCATGAGGTTCACTGGGAGCTACGGAGGACTCAGGCACCTAAGGTTTTAAAAAAAAGGGGGCGTGCAGGGGGAGAGAGTGAGAAATTGTCAGAAACACCCTTTCAGAAGAGCCTTAAGGCCTAGGGGTGGAGGGTGGTCTAGGGGAGTCGGAAGGGGAGGGCAGGAGGGAGGAGGGGTGTGCGTGTGTTGATGGTAGTGGAGAGCCCAGCTGCAGAGAGGAACAAAGCGGGCGCTGTGCAGGCGGGGGGGGGGGGGGGGGGGCGCGCGGGGGGGGCGCGCGGGGGAGGG